>NW_005843007.1:98276-113952 GCF_000455745.1 Alligator sinensis
CCCCTCCCGGAGTTCAAGGGACTTCACCCCCTGCGCCAAGACTCTCTATCCCCTGCTGTCATTGTGTGTGTGTGTGTGTGTGTGGGTGGGTGGGTGCAAGGGAACCAATTTGGCATTGTGTCACCATCTCCCCTGTTCAATAAAACCACTGTCATTTGCAACCCTGAGTTGGGTCATGTTTTACTGAATCCCAGTCCCTTCCTTATCTTAAATTTCAGCCTCATTCTCCCCCTCTCTCTCTCTCAGCTCTGGTTCCCACCCTCTCTGCTGGTTTCCTGATCTCCTCCCAGTTCTATCTCCTTTTTCTGCCACCTCTTAGCCTCTCCTTGCTTTCCTGCTGTCCCTCCTGCCTGCTGCTTTTCCTGTGATTTTCTGCTGTCCGTCTCTCTGTTTTCAGTCTTCCCCCACACCTTCTGTAATCTTCCCCCTCCCACCCCCCCTGCAGCTTCCCAGCTCCTATTAGCTGTCTC
Source organism: Alligator sinensis (assembly GCF_000455745.1). Taxonomy (NCBI): domain Eukaryota; kingdom Metazoa; phylum Chordata; order Crocodylia; family Alligatoridae; genus Alligator; species Alligator sinensis. The sequence continues at coordinate 98,747 of NW_005843007.1, forward strand.
CACCTTCCAGCACCTACTGCTGCTCCCTGCAACTTCTCTAGCTGCCCCAGAGCCATCCTCTGGCTCCCCACACCCAGAGCCCCTCTTTAACACCCACACTTTCCCTTAGTCCCATTTCCCCTGTCCCCATCTACCTTTTCAGCTTCCCCGTAGCTCTGGCTCCAGTCCCAGACTCTGTGCCGGCACGCTTCACAGTTCTGCAGGCTTTGGCCATTGTCTTTTAATCAATTAAGATCAATTAACCTAAAGTTACCCCTGAGCCTCAGTTTCATAGTTTCATAGTTTGTAGGGTTGGAAGAGACCTTGACAGATCATCAAGTCTGACCCCCGGCCATGGCAGAAAAGAGCACTGGGGTCAAATGACCCCAGCAAGGTGTTCATCTAGCCTCCTCTTAAAGACCCCCAGGGTAGGAGCCAGCACCACTTCTCTTGGAAGTTGTTTCCAGATCCTAGCTGCCCTGACTGTGAAGTAGCGCCTCCTGATATCTAGTCTAAATCTACCCTCTGCCAGCTTGCGACTGTTATTTCTAGTCACTCCTGGTAGTGCTCCAGGGAACAGGGACTCCTGCAATGCCTGCTTGTCCCCCCTGACTAGGTTGTAACAAGCCACTAGATCCCCCCTCCGCCTTCTCTTGTGGAGGCTGAACAGGTTCAGGTCCCTTAGCCTGTCCTCATAGGGCCTGCCCTGCTGCCCCCTGAACATGTGGGTGGCCCTCCTCTGGACCCTCCCAATGCTGTCCACATCTCTCCTGAAGTGCAGCGCCCAGAACTGGGCGCAGTACTCCAACTGTGGCCTGACCAGTGCTGCATAGAGGGGGAGGATCATCTCCTTGGACCTGCTTGAGATGCATCTGTGGATGCATAACCAGGTGCGGTTGGCCTTCCTGACCGCATCCCCACACTGTCAGCCCATGTTCATTTTGGCATCAATAATGATTCCAAGATCCTTTTCTACCTCTGCACTGACAAGAAGGGAGTTCCCCAGCCTGTAGGTATGCTGCTGGTTCTTCCTTCTCAGGTGCAGCACCTTGTACTTGACAGTGTTGAAACCCATCCTGTTCTAAGTTCCTCAGCCCAGGCCCCTCTAGTCTACCAGTTCTAATCCTGGTCCCGGTGACTTTCATTTCCAATAACTTTAACTCCCTACACTTCTCCTTTCTTACCTTAACCTTTCCCCAGGTATCCCAAGTACACCAAGCACATGCATACATACACATCACAACACCCAACTTAGGAAATCACCTGTGTGTATGTGTAGGTGGGTGGTATGTGTTTGAATTAGTGAATACACACATATATATACATATATAGATATAATTGTGTGTGTGTGTGTGTGTGTGTGTATGGTATATGAATTAGTAATCCACGTATGTGTATTGGATGTACAGGTGTTGGTAACTAGTAACTGATTCTGTCTAAATGTCATGTGTGTAGTGTGTATGGGCTTAAACTGGTGATAGGTGTGCATGAACCTAGATTGGTTATTTTGAACATGTGTGTATCTGAGCTGCTAGTGTAAGTGTGTGTGTGTGTATATATGACATGGTGTGCATGATATACGAATTAGTGATCTGTGTCTAACTTTTAGGATATGTGCTTGAATTGGTGATAGGTATGCATGTGCCTAGGCTGGTTTGGATGTGTATGTGCCTGAGCTGGTAGTGTGTGTGTTAGTATGCATCTAATTGATTTGTGTGTGTTTTGTATATGTGCAATTGTGTCACACCCTCCTGTCTAATAGCACAATATTGAGACCCTGGGAGTTCGCCTGACCCCCCAGGGCAACACACCAAACACTTTCTTATCTCTTTCTCCACCCCCGCAGCTCTTTGTTTTGGTTTTCATCCAGGTTTCTCTCTTCCCCCATATGGCTCTGTCCCTCCTCTCCACCCCACTCCAGGTTTACTGCATTGTTCCTCTTGTCCTGGGCTCGCTGCCAAGGTAACTTCCTTTTTTCCCTTCACTCCCTGGGAGCCCTGTCACAAGAACCCTTTTTTTCCTTAACAGATATATGTACATGAAAAACAGTATTGTCTTTGAGAAAGAAGCCAAACTGACCATACTGAAAATTAATTTCCATTCCAGATACTAGGTAGCTAAATTCTTAAAAAGACAAACTTGGGTTTTGTTTTAGTTTTTTTCTCTCTAATTCAGATTATTTTCCCATGCAGAAATAGGGAAAATCTATCATACTATTTGGAGTGTGAGTCCCCCTCTATACATGCAGGTAAAGGCACAATGTGCTCTATTACATGATCCACATAATCACACCTTCTGCCATGCCATGTGTGCATGGCATGAGGCATGACTGGGTTCACACATTAGATCCCATCGTGCCTCATTGTCAGTGCAGCAGGAGCACAATCCCAGGTTCCTCCTGCACTGGCAAGAAGCAAGCTTCTGTGCTAGGAGCCCCCTCAGTGGAAGGGCTCCCAGCTGAAGGGGCACCTTATGCACCCCTGGAGCTGGTGGATCAACCTTAATCTCCCAAACCCAGGGGGTCATGAAAACCCCAGGATGGGAGATCATGGCTGTCACAATCCCCAGTGCTCAAGAGGGTATGAAACATAATGTTTATTTAATATTTTAAAACTTCCATGCACTACTGAGCCCTGGATCTCATGGTAGCTGCAATCCCCTGGACCAGGGGGTCTCACACCCCCCTGAGCCTTGGGGATCACCACTACTAAAATCCCCTTGTCCCAGGGGTTTAATTCCTGTGGCTGGGATCCCTGTCAGCTGACAGGGCTTACAGCTGCAGGGGAGGTCCTGGTACACATGCAAATTAAAGCTCAATAGCAATGAGCTATAATGTTAGGCCACATTTTCAAGGTTTAATTTTATAGCTGGTTGGAGCTTTTATAGTGTGGCAAGTACTTTGGAAGTGTAGGTGGTCTTAAGGTAATTGTACAGTTAACCAGTTAATTGCACAATACCTGTAATGTGTACAGGGGGCCTCAGTTAACCATCAGATGCATACAGATGCCTATTGTAAGGCAGTCAAACATAATTATACTCTGCCACTTGTTCTGGCCATTTTCCCCCTTTTTACTATAATCGATCATAAAAAAAAAGAATAAAAGGCAGAAGAATAAAAAGGCATTACCAGCACTGCTCAATTTCAGTCACAATGTTTCTCATTTCTCTTAAAGTCAGATACAAAAGTCTCATTAACATAATATACAGGTGCTAATAACTGCTACGCTTCAGCTGAGAAGACAATTTTCAGTAACAATTCAGAGATGTGAAAAACCAAGCATATATTGGTAATAAGGTTAAAAAGACTGAGTTTTCAAATTATTTTTTCTTTTAATACTAATTTTAGAAATCAAAACTGTCAAGCTTAAAATTTTAGTTTAATTTATTTCTGTGCCATTTCAGCCAATTTGTATCCTTCCCTTCCCTTTCAATAACATTCATTGCATATATGGCAAGCTTCCCTATTATTAAATGAGAAACTGCCGATTTGCAAAGTCATAATGAATATAAAGTATATCTTATAAAATTTAACAAACAAATCCCCCAAATTTTAAGATGACAAAGCTAACCTCTGATTAACTTTATCTACTTTATGCACACTATTATTAATTTGAAACTATCAAGACTCCTTTAAAATAATATTCTTAGCAGTAATTTAACTTGAATCACAAATCAAGTAAAAGGCAGAGGCAGAAACAGGACCCATGATATTTTACTCCTTGTCTCCTGCTATATACTACTAAGTAATTTTACTAGGTAATCTGGGTAAAGATCAAAACAAAGGTGAAGTTTCCTAAATAGAAACAGAATTTACATTTCTTACAGTATAATATTTAACTGAAAACATGTTTCTTCTATCTCAGGCTTTTCAGTATCACAAATCATAACCCAGCTACTACAGGAAAAAGAAGTCAAACCAAGTAAAACTTAAAAATAGAGTCTAAAATTCAGGAAATCTTTACCTTCCTTCAGTTCTTGCTGCCAAGGAAAGAAAGAAATCACAATACATGCAACTTGTAAATAACCAACTCCTAAAATTTCCCTAAAACAGCAATTCAACAACATCTTCCACTACAACACACTATCAAAAAAAAGGAAAATCAGAGAAACAAGATTACTACCACTGACCTGCCACTGCAGTGGCAGAAAATTGAGTAGTATGTGATCAGTGAGTCTAGGAAGATGATCATACTATATGCTACAAAGAAAGGCAAAAACTCCACACAGTCTTTGCCAATCTGACATGGGGGGAAATATTTCTTCCGGAACATAAATGTGATTATCAGTTTGACCATGAGCCAAAAAGAAAGGCTCTCTAGCCACATCCCTCAAAGGCTTCTAAGTATTTGTGCACCCAATAAAAATGCTCACCTCTATTGTGCTAACAGGTCAACCATTCTGAGGAAGGGAAAATGAAAAGTATTCATCATGAGGAAAGAAAAATGTTCTTGCTAGCCCCTACAGGGAACTAGCAGAAATGCTGCAGTATGGAATTACCAAGAACCTCCTGCATGGAGAAAGTTATTATTCAGCACTAAAATGGGGATAGCAAATACTTGATTCCATACAGAATATACACTTATTAATGCAAGAATATCCATGTTCTGTCATGCTATCCCTTCCATAAGTTTGAGATCCACCTTGAAGCAAATAGCGCAAACATTACATACTTGGCCAAGGTAAGCATGGCCAGACACTGATTTTTCAAGACTTGTTTCTGGACTGAATTGGGAATATAATATTGGAATGTGCTTATTTTGTAATGAAAGCCTTGTATTTGGGACAGAACATGATGACTGTTTATTTGAAATGAGGATAAATGCATAATAAATATCCTACTATACACATGTAATTTTAATGTGATGAAATATGATGCAAAGAATAAGAAGTCAAAGTGTATACATACTTGAGGTAAGTAAAGAGAATGTTGGAGTTAACATATCCTGATCCCTCCTTTTCACCCACGTCTCCCCTACCCTCCCACATACTGCTAGAAATCTGATTAGATGCCTGACAGTCACCAAAGGGTATTTGGGAAACAACCATGACTCATTTTCATGATTTGAACTTATAGGCAGGAAACTGTTCAGGAAAGAGGGGAGACAAAGAGAGAAAAAAAATCAAATGTGTCATATGGCTTGGAACAGGAAGTTGAATCTGGGGCTCTCACATCTTAGATGAGTGGTTTTTCCATTGTGCTACTCATTAATCTAGGGCAGATCTTTTAAAATTTCATCCAGAACTTCCCAACTTCCAGAACTTCCCAACTTCCCTTCTTTGATTAAGAAAACTTCCTAATCAATGTTGTTAAATTCCACAGGTTTCTGTAAATCAGCATTTTTTCATGGGGATACATAGTCAATTCACAGCTCCAGTCCAGTCCTATTCCTCTTTAAGTGTTTTGGTTTTTTTTTTCATTTTTTTTTGTTTGTTTCTCTTTTGGTAGAATCATACCTGTGGAAAACTCTGAAGTGAATTTCTAATCTTATTATATACCATAGTAATTTGTATGCCAGTCCCCAGAATCCAACAGCAAGTACCTCATGACACATGGGAATGTTTAAGTGTACTTGCACATGGGCAGAACATTTTTTTCTTCATTTTGCAAATAAAAGTGTGCTAATTTGAACTTCAGCTTTTGCTTCCACACCTGAGTGCTATGGAACATGATGAAACTAGGTAGGAAACAATAAATCTAACACTGTCACACACATTGTTAATGTATCATACAATGAAAAAACCAAATGAACCCAAATCTGATATAGACTGTATAAATAAAGGTCTAATTAAACTTGATAGGATCATGAAAACTGAATAGTAAAGACATTAAATACTTAAATACCATCCTAGCTAGTCCAAACTAAAAACATATCAATCAGAATACATTTTAATTAGTGCAGACCAGGACAGAAGTGCCAATTAGTCATCTATAAACTCAACAGTTTAACGTGTAGCTAAGCATTAATGAAATAAAACCACAATAGAGACACATAAGTAATAAAACAGTGAGTTGAACTGTGCTGAGGAAATTAGTAAACATTTGTAAATCTATCATCTACAGTAACTGCAATATCATTTTTGAATCACAAGACTGAACTTGCAATCAAATAATGCTGAATAAATTGAATGTTTCCTAGAGAAAAAGGTAGAGTTTTTAATCCATTTGCTATGCAAAAAATATTTAATAATTTTGAGGGTTTTTTTCTCCTCTGCTTTTCAACTAATTCTAAGATAACCATTGGGATTTACATCTGTCATTTTAATCACCTAAATTAGAAAAAAACCCACTGGAAGTGAAGTTTATGATGTAGAAATCCTTTAAACCTACACAGTAAAGAAACAATCTATATATTTTGACAGGTATTCCCATAGCACCACTGTCTGGATGAGATCCATTGGTCTTTTTCTACAATGTGCTTAAGACAGCTATATTTTCTGTTTGACATATTATGGGCATTTTCCCCTTATGTGGCAGAGAGCTAAGTACTGATTATGAATAAATTATTTTTAATGCAAAATGTCTTACATCTTTAGAAGCTTAAACTAGGGTTTAAGTTCTGTTAAAGAAAAGAAGTACTAGCAAATGAACTGTACCTTTGCTCTGTCTTGCTTTACAATGACTAATCTACTCGTACTAAACAATTGGATTTATTAGCGTCCTTGGCTTTGATTCAAGAAAATTCCCTCCCTCTTCCCCCTTTGCCCTAAAAAAAAAATTAAATGCAGAAAAGCTACTTAAGTTGCAGTCTGTTGCATACTTTCATTTGCAGTGAGGGTGTTAGCCAAGGTCCATGAATACTGGGCTAGGCGACAAAATTAATTTCCATATCTCAACAATACCAACATAAATCTGAGCAGTAGGACTTAAGTTGTTGTCCTATGTGAAATAAAATGTGTTGACATTTGCAATTGTCTTCTGTAAATACTAAATTTTCAGTTAACAACTTGGGAAAAATACCAGACCCATCTCTTATATCCAGGTTTACAAATATTGGGTAAAATACCCTGAAAGGCAAATTTCCTTATAGTTCTGTCCAGAAAAGCACAAATAAAACACATCCTGCAACCTTCTTTTGTTAAATTACCTTACAAAAGGCTAACACTACATTTTGACCTTCTTATTCCCAAATGTGTGCACATCAGCTTTCAATAAAGGCTCCTAGTTGATTAACAGATACCTAATAATCAGAGAGCTCCACTGGGCATAATTCTTAACCTCAATTCTTATTATCTAATTAAGCCCCACAACACGTTATCAACAACTGCAGGAGCAAATTGCCAAATAATTATTACAAATGTAGCTAACCAGAAAACACTACAAAAATATATATTACTTCTGAAACATAGTTCTTCAAATAACAACAAAAATAATAACATGGAGTGGGAAGATTGAGAGGAAGTTTAGAGACAAAGTATGGATATTAGACATGAAAAAAAAAATTACAGAAAGTAGTATGAACCAAAATGCTTTTAGAGGCTGGTATGTTTCCCTTGTAAAGCTTTTTCTACTCAAAGGGAAGAATTCACCAACGTACAAAAAATAGCAATATAGAACTGCTTAATTATACAGGCCAATTTCATTGAAATGCAAAAGTTAACAGCTAAGTTGTAAGTGAAATATGTTAAATGTTAAAATGTTATACTCTAGGCTTAATGGAGTCAAAATATCACATATTATACAGCTAGTACTTGCCAAATTGTTCATCTAAATGCAGTAGAAACATCAAGCTATCTCTATAAAGAGTATATTTTGTCCTAGTGTAGCTAATCAGTCACTAAAGGTGTTCCTGCTCAACAATTCACTTGGTTTCCTCTTCCCACTTTAAAGCCAATGGAATTAAGGCTAAGGGATAATTCAGCCTGCCTAATGCCACAGAAGGAGACAACATATTAGACATTAATATGGAATATTAAATCATGGGTAAATATGAAGCATTATAAATGAAAAGCCAGAGAAAATTTACTTATCCCTACATTCTTGCTTGTTTCTGAGATTCAGTTATCTTTTCTTATTTTGTTTCCTCAAAAATCAACCTTTCTTTCTGTAGTCTTATGTGTTAACCTATTTTTCCTAGCACAAAAATGTGTTATGTGCTTCACTGGCAACTTATTTGTACTATGCAGATTAGGTTGTTAACTTTTTTTTGCTAGTAGGGAGCCAGAGGAATTTGAGGAATTTCTAGTAAAAAATGCTGCTCTGTATAACCTTGATAATGTTGAACATTAATAAGAGTTTCAGCAGATCTTCAGGGACACCACTAAATGTTTCATGAGTTTAGCAGCTGAATTTTCACACCATGCTGCATTTTCTGTTATATAACCTGAATACTCACACCTGCACAAGATCATCAGTTTCTAGTTTCCAGCAAGCGACCAGATGAAAACCCATGTTTCACAGCAAATAACAATGACACATTTTCCTTCCTGCCATCTTTACTAAAGAAGTAGAATGACAGTTGGAGTACCTCTGGTTTCAAACAATTCAATGCAACAAATGTTTTTAACAGAGAAAAGATCGGACAATATGCTTCACAACCAGATTCAGCCTGGAGATACACACTGCAAGAGAAATTTAAATATATATTATTTAGATATTAATCTTAGACATTTAAAATATAATCTAATTTGGTTAGAAATCCCGTTTGAACAACCACCTATGATTTCCAATATAGAGGTTAAAAAAATCACATCAGCTGCAAACTAACATTATCTACAGCTGAGAGAGAATATTATTTCCCTTTCTACTTCCAGTATATTGCTATATTGTACAACTGAGCAGGTGTATAGTGAGGGACCAGAGAGGTGCATATGCATCTGGGGGAAAGGAGGTAAGAGGGGGGTATATGGTCTGGTGTCAGATGTAAACCAAAGAGAGATTTCTGATGGAAGGAATTTGTGTAAAATTTGTTTGGCTATGTACATGTAGGGTTATCAGCAGTGCTGCAATGTACCCAAGAGTTTTTTTTAATAAACTGACAAGTTACATTTTAATTCAGACGCTATTTGATCAGACACTTTCTCAATACAGAGTAAATGTGCAGTGTGGATCCAAATCAGTTTGATTCATTTGGTTTCTGAATAGAAGTACTCAAGAAATAATTTGCCCTCAGACACGTCTTCAATTCTTTTTTCTATGGGAACTGAGCATGTGTGTCTAAACTTATTACTTTTACTAGGTTGCTAGTAAAAGATTATTTCAAAATCTTTTAATATAGGACTACCATAATCTTTGCATAATCCTGTTCCTGTTTTCCTGAAAGACCCCTATTTTTTATTTGCCTTAGTAGTCAGAGAATATTTTCTTCCTATCTTTGTAAGACTAGTTAGTTTTTTAAGACAGCACTTTAAAACAAAGCTGTCCTCTGCAAGTTATGACCCTTAGATGCCTCAAGATGCCAAAATTATATTGTCCCATCTGAAAATCCAGGCTACCATTTTTAGTAAACACATTCTTCTGCCAGATTTTATATTTCATTCATACAGAAGTATGGTACATCCACTTTTTGCACAGTGATAGGATTACAGTTTTCACAACAAATTAATTTGACTTTGCTGCTGTAATAAAAGTTCAGAAATGTTTTCTTGATTAAATCAAGCCTTTATATTTTACCAATTCAGTGGCATGGGCTTGTTTTTCAATGTAAATATTATGACTTGATGAAGTTTGACCTTTGATTTAAATTACACCAGGATGTCAATTATACAGATGGACTTATTTCACAAATAATTCTGCTAAATAAAGTAAATTGACATAGTAGCTTTGGATCCCTTTACAGCCTACAGCGTCTGCTTGACAGATTGAATTCAGTCAAATCTGTCTGATGTCAATTATACAGATGGACTTATTTCACAAATAATTCTGCTAAATAAAGTAAATTGACATAGTAGCTTTGGATTCCTTTACAGCCTACAGCATCTGCAGATTTTTTAAAGTTCTGAGTAAGTTACTTTTGTGCTTTCCTTCATTTTTGTACAATTTAGTATACTGGGACACTTGGCATGGTTTTGGCCAGATGCTTGAAACTGAATTTATTTGGGCCCTAATTTGCTGAAATGAATGGAGTTTCACTAGCAAAAAATGATTTTTATTGTAATGATTTTTATTGTAATGATTTGTCAATGATTTTTATTGTACTAACACATAAATGTGATTTGGATTAGGTACTACTTGCCATGATCTGAAAGTGTTAGAAACAGGTAAAGTAAGGCAAATTGAAGTAGTTATTGTATGGGGAATAACAAAAGTTATCAAGGTAAACATCTAGTATTTTATATTTTAAAATCTATGCGTCTTAGAGCAGTGGTTCTCAACTTTTTGTGCACCAGACCCGTTTGTAAACATTGATGGCTAGTCCTGACCCAGTACCCCTCACTTCCAACCAGCTGCCCTCTGCCCCCAGTCCCCAGTCCCACTATGTGTGGGGCAGGGAGTGGGTGTGCTGCAACCCTTTCATATATTCTTGTGACCCAGTTTTAGGTCATGACTCACAGGTTGATAAATTATGTTTTAGAGGATTAACTGTGTGAACCAGTGATTGTTTCCTATGTTTTAGGAGAGAGATTAGCACAAGGGGCTTATTTGAGGTTGTCAGCCTCTGTGTGGCTGTATATGTATTAATAAAATAGACCTGATTAAAATTACAGGCACTGTTATTTCAAGTTGCATGGAATATAGGTACTATACCTGGAATGCAATGGTGGCATGGTAATATATAAAAATAATAGACAAGATAGAGTATAGCATGGATTTTTTCCAAGTGCTTTCTTATCACTTTTTCTTAATTACCACTATTTATATTATCTGAAACACTTAAAGGTTATTTATGACTATTGTGTATATGACTATTATTTATCAACATGACTTAAAAAGCATTTTTTAATACAAGAAGGATCTACAATTATAATGGCTAGGAAAAGGGTGGGATTGTCTGGTTAAAAATAGCCTTTTCCTTCAAAAAATATAATAATAGTATTTGACTTAAACAAGCATAAATATTGTAAGATAATAAATTGCACAAATGCAGAAATAGAGAATTGGGTAATGCATGATTACCTGTTATTTATCATTTTCTGTGACAGGTCATTATGGAGCATTGTGATTGCTTAGTTTCACCCACATAATTTCCACAAATCCATTTCATCCACCAAATGAAATGTATCACCTTTTGTAATATGTGTATGTAGATTACCTGAAATCTGATGATATCATCATAAGGTGTATTGATCATGCTGATGATGAAAATGAGTTGGCAGATTTTGCAGTAATTGTTTTAGGCAGGTCCTTTTTCCATCTAGTGTTTGTGATCAGGGGAGAGTTTACTTCTGATGACGTTTGGCAAGGCTGAAAAGCTGTTTCAAGTAATTCACTTCTCTTACCACCTGGATTTCAAACTGTGATCTGCATCCAGGATGCAATTTTATTCAAAGATCCTTTTTCAGTATAGGAAGGTATATGACAATTAGTTGTCCTGTTGTCTCTTTTACTATTATACTATGCCAGGGGTGGGCAAAGTACAGCCTGCAGCAGGTCCCTCAGTTCCCTGGCCCAGGCACAGTCCAGCCATGCTGTGTCCTGCCACCAGCAGAGCTGGGGTGGCTCCACAGTGGGACTCCCTTGCTAGGCAGCCCAAGTGGCAGGCAGCTCCTTCCAGCTGCTGCTGCTGGCCCCAGCCCCACAGTACTGGTAGGAACCCACACTGCACAGCTCTAACCCCACATGCCCCACGTCTGCCCAGGCTCACCATGGGGCAGCGGTGGCAGCACAGAGCAGCCCCAGGGCAGCCCCATGTGGGCTTCAGCAGCTGCAGCAGGGAACTGCTGGCAGCAGGGGATGCTTTCTTCCCACACTGAGCAGCAGCTGTTGTCTTGCACTGATGCTGCTAAGCCTGGGTAGGCAATCCCAGAGCAGGTTGGGGGTGTGCAGCGCAAGTCCCTGCTGGTATTGCAGTACTCGGGCTGGTGGCAGTAGCAGCCAGAAGCAGCCGCCACCACCCAGGCTGCCTAGAAAGGCAGTCCGTCTGTGGAACCACCCCATCTCCACTATGTGCTCAGAGGTGGCAGGACGCACCACAGGCAGTAGAGATTGAGATGTATTAGGAGGGGCTATATGGGAGTGTGAGGACAAGTGGCTCAGTACCTACCCTAAATAACCTCACTGGCCCATGCTGGGGGCCAGGACCAGACCAGTCAAAGGACCAGAGTGCCCACTGTGGAAGTCAAAAGAATGGCTAAGGCCTCAGGTGGGAGAGAGAAATTCCTTAGATAAGAGGAAGATGACCATTAAAGCGGTTTTGAAGGACACAAGGCAGATAGCCCCAAGGTGGGCAAAACTAGTTTAGGCAACCCTTTGTCTTGAATGTATAAAAAGGTTAAATGCTCTGGCTGTAAGGAGAGAGGCCAGAGGAAAAAACCCTTCCTGTGACGGTCCCTCTCCGATAGCTATTGAAATAAAGTTTCTACCTGACCTGATTCCAAATTCTACAGTGTGTTTTTTCCACGACAATTAAATGGTGCTGTGACTCAGATCCACAGCCAACGACGTGTTCAGAGGACCGCAAGCCATTCCCCGCCGAACCCCGGTGCCACCAATAAAGGTAAGAGGCCTTTTAAATCTCAATTGGGGTGTCGGAGGAGGACTGCTTGTAGGCTCCCTGCTCGCGTTGGGTAGCTGAATTCAAACCTTTGTTACAGGTCAGTGTAGAACTAAGACCGGTCATATTAATTTGGTAAAATTCTGTCTGTCTCTGGAAAGCGCACATAACTGACAGGGAGAATCTGTCTGTTGCACAAGCACTTGCATCCAGCACAACACTGGGCTCTAGGAAATCTGAGTGGGTAAAGGGAAAAAGATTGTGACCCTGATTGAATGGTGATTTGGAATTGGTCCAGGGCAAATTCTGAAACCACGTGCAGCCGCCCCGAGATGTACGCGAACCCGGTTTGGGCGATGACTAATGCAACTCAAATGCAAGGGTGTGTGGTGGAAGAATAGTCACTGGGAGCCAAGGTTGAGAGACAAAATCAACCCTTCCTTCCTCCCCAGTGAACTTTTCAGTGGTCCCTCACCTTCTTGTTTTGCTCTGTGTCTTGTGTTCCCCCCTTCATTCATGAGCCACTATAGATCCGCTACCTGAAGGTATGTAGCCTCAGTCATCAGACGGGGCTACGAGCAGGTTTCTGTGACTTTAGCAGACTCCTTTTGTTGTTCCCCCACCTTTATTCTACCGTGGAGATAAACAGTCTGTTTATGAGCCGTTGCCAAATCCAGAACTCATCTCGGCATCATTGCGGGCTGAAGTTCAGATCGGCACGGACTTCCTCAGTAAGCCATTCCTTTGTCTTGTCTTTCCCTGTGTGATTGTGAAATGGGTACAGGACAGTCAAAGCAAGTGCCAGTCCCCTCTAAGGGAACTCCAGCGTACTATATGTACACACATTATTCTCCTGAGACTTGCAAGTACCTGGATAAATGGTACTGGTATACCAGGGAACTTCCAAGAAGTTCCCTGAGGAAGGCACATTCAAGATAAAATAGTGCACTTAAGAGGGACGTTAGAGTCCCAAGGATCCAAAACTCCTCAATGCCAGTGGAATGCATTTTTCAATTGGTATGAAGAGATGTCAAAAAGACACACTGAGTCTCAGACCAAGAGCCTGAAAGACTCACAGGACAAATTTAAACAACAATTGAAGGAAACACGGGAGAAATTGGCCGCTCCCCTAAATTCAAACTGCGGTCCATTATACCCAGTATTGAAAGGGGTACCCCCACTAACTGAACCTCTGGAAGACATATTGGACATATGTATCAATCCATATGTATCAATTCAGCCTTAGCTGAAAATCCGGCCCCATCTGAACCAGAAAACAAACCAAGCCCGCCAGCTCCCCCTCCAGGTTATTCTCCACCTTCCTCCATCTCAGAACCACTGCCATATCCCAGCACCTCAAAGCCCTGGCAAGTCATTGAGCACATTCCAACTTCAGTTCACTTGAAAAAGGTATTGGGCAAGGAGAACTATGAAAATCCAATGCCCGCCATGCCTAAGACACCCTACAATCTGAGGAGTAGCATCCGTAGTGGCCAGGCAGCCTTCCAGGCCCCGCCCCGACAAATGCCGTGTGTAGGTCAAGAGGGAGGAACGCTAGTAACTGTACATGCTCCCTGGAGTTCTACTGATCTGTTTAATTTAGTACGGAGATTTGTTACATCTCAGCTCTGTATTCTTGGGCAACCCTGGTACAGGATGCAGTCTGTCTGACTCACAAAGGACTCACCCCCCCACCCCTCCTCTACCTAAACGAAACTGATTAAGATGCAGTGGGAGACGCACCTAAGACCCTCACCAGATAAGGGTGACAAGAGTGAATCAACTGCCCTAGGTCTCATTTACATGAGAGATGGAAAACAGAAAGCCTGAAGCAGAGACTGCAGTGAATTCTGGGACCAGAGAAGCAGGAGAGCGCTGCATGATGGGGAATCTGTGCTTCCAAAGTTAATCAACCCATGTTCACACACACCCAGCTCAGCATTTATCAGACCAGTTCTAATCTGGATTTGCTAAGGACTTTTCCCCCCCCAGACACACACACACAGCTCTAAGTTTAATAGGCATCTCGGGCCGTACATTCCCCGGTCCCACTATGGGAGGCCTATTTAAACTTGATTGACTAAAACTCGGTTGCCGGGTTAGGGAATGCTGAGGCAAGAGACCGAGTCAGAGGGGGTATGGGCAACATTTGAACAATGGTTAAGGGTTCATCACAGCATCCAGCCTGCTGGAGCCCTAATCCCAGGTGTTGTCATATCTTTCCCGAGACGACTGGTGAGAGTCCTCTCCACAAAAGGTTATGAGCACCCCAATAATTGCTTTAAGTCTGTTAAAAGACTATAGTAAGATCTGGAAAAGTCATGCTAAGCTGAGGCTTGTGCACAACAAGTAAAAATCCAAAATCCTGATGCTGCAAGCTATCTATTGTTCCTGAAGAAACCATGAGATATCCCATCAGTATATCTGCCACCCATAGGAATTTCAAGCTGGCTCCCAAGTATTTGGGTTACTCCCTAATCTTAAGTGTTTCCTGATTATCAATCAGTTTCCTGAGATGGTCCAAACCAGATAACCCCTTGTCAATAGAAAAGACAATGATTTACACTACTGAGGGTGCTACGGAGCAGCTGAACTGAGGGTATAAAAATCTGTAAGTGTGTGTGCTGCAAGAAGAAA
>NW_005843007.1:114433-116309 GCF_000455745.1 Alligator sinensis
TGTGCTTGTGTTTGACTGCATTTTATTGTTGCTCTTATGAACTGATTCTTGGCATATGAGGGTGTCAGCCTGTCCATGCTGATCAGCCCGGCCAGGTCAGGCGTGTCACGTTAATTTGTGTGTGTTTGTGTGTATGACTGATTTGGTGACTGGAGGAACCCAGTCCCATTGAGATTGAGTCCTGCAAGATAGCTCCACTGGGGGTGAGGCCTTGCAGAAGGGAGAAATACAGCTCCGTATAGTAACACAAGCAGCACATTGACAGAATCACCAAGACGCTAGAAACTATCCCTAATAAATAAGCACACCCCAAAGTAATGGGCAGATTTGGTAACAGATTCCTGAAGATTCGAGATGACCCTGTAAAATTGCAGGAAGAGCTTCAAGTAGTAATTGACTGTTATAACCCCACATGGGCTAATATGAACCAACTTTTACGTGCTGTATTACCCCGTGAAACCTTACAATGTGTGTTAGAAAAGGCGAAATGGCCGGCCCAGGATCCCGGCACTGGACCAGAGTTGGGACTCAGTAGGGAAGACCTTTTAAAAGCTGTCCTTGAAGTTTGCCCCAAAAAGACTGATTGGACCAAAATTAATGCTTGTAAACAGACAAAGGATGAAAACCCAGCTGACTTTCTGGAAAGACTTAAAAACTGTTTTGACAGCCATTCAGGCATGGCTAATGCTGCTGAAAATGCCCGACAAGCTGTAGTAGCGGCTTTTGTTCAAGGACTCCAACCAAAAATTTCAGAAGGAGTCCAAACTCTGCTTATAGGCTGGGAAGTCAAAACTTTAGAGGAGGTTTTGGCAGCCGTGCAACATTTTTTTCCATAAGGCAGAAAGCCTTAAGGATAGCAATGAAACTAGATTGATGGCCCTCCAGATTCAGCAACTTAAAGCCGGTAGGGGTGGACAACGAGGAAGGGGAAGGGGAAGAGGACTGGGAATGCGAAACAGAGGATGGAGTAAAGGCATAGGCCAGGCTATGAACCACTCCAAGTATGGCACTCAATGTAATTAGTGCAAACAGGAGGGTCATTGGAAGTCAGAGTGCCCAAATCGACCCAGAGGTATACCTAAATACTGGGCACCACAAGGGTCCCAAGAATATTTTTCTGATGGAGCTTTCACTGCACCAGCTGAACTTCAGAATATTCCTCCTTTCCCTTCCCAAGCATAGGACAGCCTATCGCCCCACTGATTTCACTTGACCAATCTGGTCATTTTCTTAATTGTTCTGTAAATGGCAGGATTATATCTTGCCTAGTAGACACAGGATCTTCCCTCTCCACTTTAAAAGCCTCTGATTTCTCTAACGTACCTCTTTCTGAAAAAATTGTTAATGCTGTCGGCATTAGCGGACACCCTATACCCCACCCTGTTTCCAAACCCCTTTCTGTATCTATTGGTCCCATTTCTGAGACACATGCCTTTTTGCTTAGCCCCTCTACCCCTGTAAATCTTTTGGGAAAGGATTTGTTGTGTAAATTGGGCTGGGTTATCTACTGTTCCCCAGATGGTGTATACCTACAAGTGCTGGAACCAAGGGAGGTTGAGTTTTTGGCTCTGTTATGTCATGACCCAAAGGCATGATTTTGTGTGTGCTTTGGCACCAGAATTATCCCCGCCAAGGTGAAGCTTCATAGCACGGGAGAGTTTCCTGTTGCAGAGGAAAACCCCGATGCAGGGACGAGTTTCCCGCCTTTTCTGCAGCTTCTTTTGCAGAATGCATTGCTCATGTTGCAAGAGGAATGCACGGTGCAAAAGAGTTCCCGCCACCGGTATGCAAATTCGTTCCCCGCTATTGGCTAGTTTTAAATTATTCCCACGTGGCGGCTAACGATTGGCCTGTTAGCCATATAAGAGGTTTGAGC
>NW_005843007.1:116358-117148 GCF_000455745.1 Alligator sinensis
ATTCTGATTTTGGTGGCTCGTTCACCCAGAGCATCCGGAGCTCTGTTCCGTGGAGCCTAGCAACCTCCACGAGACCGTCCGTGTTGTCTGTCTGTAACCGCAACTCAAGCAAGTTTTCCAGCCTGCACCACTGCCATCTCGGTGTAAGTAAACAATCTTTAAAACTACCGCTAAGCGTTTGTGCCTAATTCCAGCTCGTCAGCCTGCCTCTCCAATCCAGCGTGCCCGGGCTGCTGGCCACAGCCCGCGTGCAGTACGAAAAAGGGCTCGGGTCGCGCCCGGCCCGCACATGTTACAGGAACAACTGGAGGAAGATTTTGAAGCTGACACTTCCTCATTGCAACAGAAACTGTTGGCTCAAGTCCCTCCACAACTTTGGTCTACTCACGCCAATGAGGTGGGCCACATGCTCAGTGCAGAGCCTGTGCACATCACTCTCAATCCTGCCAAACCTCTCCCTTGTGTTCTGTAATACCCTATTTCTAAAGAAGCTGAGGAGGGCATTCGACCTGTTATTACTTCCCTCCTTGAACAAGGGATCATCATCCTGACCTGTAGTACATGCAACACTCCTATCCTTCCTGTTAAAAAAGCTGAGATACTTATCGCTTTGTACATGACCTTCGTGCTGTCAATGCTGCAGTCCTACCTACTTTCCCTGTTGTTCCCAACCCAGCCACTATACTATCCTGTATTCCTGCTACTGCTACTCACTTTACTGTAATAGACCTCTGTTCTGCCTTCTTTTCTATTCCTATTCACCCTGATAGTCAGTTTTTGTTTGCTTTCA
>NW_005843007.1:118162-119918 GCF_000455745.1 Alligator sinensis
GTATCGATCTTAAAGATACACCACTACAGAACCCGGATCTCCTGCCATATGTAGATGGCTCCTGCCTTAGAAACTCCAAGGGACAGCTCACTGCTGGCTATGCAGTTTGTGATCAACACCAAGTTTTAGAAGCTTACCAATTGCCTCGTGCCCGCTCTGCTCAAGTGGCTGAACTGGTAGCCCTCACTCGAGCATGCACCTTGGCTAAGGGTCAATCTGCCACCATCTACACTGATTCGAGATATGCCTTTGGTGTTGTACATGACTTTGGTCAACTTTGGAAACAAAGAGGATTCCTTACTTCAGCTGGGACTCAGATTAGTAATGGTTCTTATGTCGATGCTCTTTTACATGCTCTCTTATTGCCTTCTGCTATTGCTATTGTTAAATGTAAAGCACATGAAATCCCTAATGATGATGTCACACGTGGAAATGCCCTAGCTGACCATGCAGCTACGAATGCAGCCCTTTCTGGCCCTCAGGCTCCTAATGATATTTTTATTTCCCTTTTAGCAGACCAGTCTCCATTGGCCAATCTCTCCAACTTGGCCCTACTCCAAGACCAGGCTCCAAAATTTGAGAAGGAGGACTGGCTGCGTAAAGGATGTCAGTTGCATCCTGACTCCTTGTGGCGCTCCCCGGACGGCCGCCTGGTGGTGCTCAAGGCTTTGCTACCTTACCTTGCTTGTCTGGCTCACTCGGTGGCCCATACGAGCAAAGGGGGGATGATTGCGACAGTACAGCGCGATTGGTTTGCCCCAAATTTTCCCTCTAAGCCCAAATTTTCTTTCCATGGTGCAGCAGTACTGTAGCACTTGTCCTATTTGTCTTGCCCATAACATCAGTCAGAAGGTTAAAACTAGACAAGCAGCACACCCCCCACCATGGGGACCTTTCGTAAATTTGCAAATGGACTTTGTTCAAATGCCAAAATGTTGTTGTTTTGAATATCTTCTTGTCATTATTGATATGTACTCTGTTTGGGTAGAAGCTTATCCTTGTAAACATGCAGACCCCACCACTATAGCAAAGAAACTTTTGAAAGAATTCATCCCCAGATTTGGCCTGCCACTCACGCTAGACAGTGACTGAGGAACACACTTTACAGGGCAGATTGTTAGAAACATCTGTAAGGCCCTGCACATACACCAGGACCTGCACTGTGCCTACCATCCCCAATTCAGTGGTGCAGTAGAGCGAAAAAACTCTGACTTAAAAACACGCCTGTCTAAAATTTGTGCTGAAACTAACTTGAAATGGCCAGATGCATTGCCACTGGCACTCATGCACATTAGAAACACTGCCAACAGAAAACACGGACTGTCCTCGCATGAAATTCTCATGGCACGTCCCATGAGAATGGCCACTACACCACCCCCATTTCCTCATCAGACTAATCTTCAGTTGGATGATGAAACTGTTTTAAATTACTGTAAGGCACTAATGAAATGTGTCAGATCTATTCATTCACAGGCTCAGGAAGCACTGCCACCCGCTGCACACATCCTGTGCCATTTGCTTGAGCCTGGAAACTGGGTATATATCAAGGTTCATCAATGGAAAAACTCACTCCAACCCAGATGGAAGGGCCCCTTCCAGGTGCTCCTAACCACTAACACTGTCGTTCATTGCCAAGGACACCAGACATGGACTCACGCCTCGCACTGTAAAAAGTTTTCACCTCCATTGGACCCCGGGGCAGCTGAATTCCAACTGGACAGAAAGACTCCACAAGCTGGTAGTGAGCTCAGCGCCT
>NW_005843007.1:120332-125373 GCF_000455745.1 Alligator sinensis
ACTTTAAATGCCACCCAAGTGTTGGCCCCTTACTATTCAGATTTTAAAGGAAATGAAACCTGGCAGGATATAAAATGTAACCGATTTGATTATATACGGTTAGCCTATGCCACCCTGGGAAAACTTTGTTAGACCTTTAACGGATCTGAATTTCCAGTAGGAATCAGTAAATGTGAGATAGAATTTAAGATAAATTGTGCGTGGTTCTCTAATGGTTCCTGGATATCTAATTTTACTCCCAGACAAAGTGGATTTTCAGGTTATTATATACAATGGATGATGAGACCACGCTGTGATGATAGCCGCGGGTTTACTGCACTGCCTGGCCATTATTTCACATGTGGAGACAAGGCCTATAAACACCTTCCTTCCAGTTGGGAAGGAACATGCTATGTCTCTGCAATATATCCCACTATTGCTGTTAGATCTTACTTGCCAAAAGGAAAGATTCACAACATGCGGAAAATTACAGAAACTCAGAGATTTGGGGGAATCATGTTTCCTAACTATGGTGTAGGCTTGGCCATGTCTGAAATAAAGAAGGTTGCAGCATCCCTAGAGAAGATAGCTAATGCTACTGCCGTTAGTCTTCACGAAATAAATAATGAAATGAAGGAAATAAGACAGATGACTTTACAAAACAGACTTGCTTTAGATTACATGTTAGCCAGCAAAGGAGGAGTCTGTGCTTTAATTGGTAAAGAATGCTGTACTTATATCCCCGATAATTCCGAAAAAATACAAGATTTGGCTGAACATATTCAAAAGGAAGCAGCCAAATTACATGAGCCAGACAATTGGAATTTAAGTTCATGGTTCAGGTCCCTTTTTGGCTCCTTAGGATCCACCATTATTCATGGATTATTGATATTCTTTATTATTATCATCCTAATATGTGTAATTTTCATGCTTGTACGTTGTTGTCTAAGCTACATATCTAAGCAAACCCAACCAGGGAATAGATTAATGTTCCTGCAAAAACCTGAACAAAATCAGCAGGAGGAAAATGGAAGAAAACACACCACAGAAACTAAAATAATGGTACTAAAAAGATGTGAGCAGATTGAAAGAAGATATAGAAGGATGCAAGATGAAATAAAGAGACTCATGGGAATAGAAATAGAATAAGATGAGACTTGTAAGTCTCAAAGGGGGGAAATGTGGAAGTCAAAAGAATGGCTAAGGCCTCAGGGGGGAGAGAGAAATTCCTTAGATAAGAGGAAGATGACCATTAAAGCTGTCTTGAAGGACACAAGACAGATAGCCCCAAGGCGGGCAAAACTAGTTTAGGCAACCCTTTGTCTTGAATGTATAAAAAGGTTAAATGCTCTGGCTGTAAGGAGAGAGGCCAGAGGAAAAAACCCTTCCTGTGACGGTCCCTCTCCGATAGCTATCGAAATAAAGTTTCTACCTGACCCGATTCCAAATTCTACAGTGTGTTTTTTTCACGACACCACTATGAGGGATGGCCAGGGCTAGAGGTCGGGATTCCTAATTGGCCTAGAGGCAAGGCCAGAGCCAGTTAAGCCAAAGGTCCTGGAGGAGGACACAGCCACAAGGGAAAATGGCTTATGGAGTTTGGCAGCCCAGTCTGAGGGTGGAGAGTAGACTGCCTGAGAAGAAGGGATCCAGGTGGGATCCGAAAGCCAGGCAGGCAAAGAATGAGGTCTATCGTGGAGCTGGAGCCATATAGTGATGTCATCTGCGAAGCATGGTACACAGTCTATGGGGAGGTTTGGAGTCATGTATTTCACCCTTGGCATTGGGCAGTAAATGGGCAGTCCCCTGCCTTATAAACAACTAAATTAGATGGTGAGGCAGGTGGACGGACTGCCCTGGACAGGTGGGCAGGCCAGTGATTTGACCTGCCATGAGACAGCTCCCTGTCACACACATTACCGTTTAAAGAGAAAAATCTGCTTCACTATTATTTTGACTTCAAGGGTGACTCTTCTTTTTTGAAGCAATACATATGTTGTTTTTAAATCATCTCCATCAGACCTTTTACCTTTCCCTCTAAAAACTGAACCACATATTTACCCTTCAGATAAAGTGTTATTTTTTCAGAAAACACATTTTAATTTGGCATTTAAAAGTATCTATCTCAAAGTCTTTCCACACATCTCCAGAGGGAAAAATACCTTTTGACTTAATTACAACTAATGGTCATATCTTTGAAAGTTGGATATCATTCCGAGAAGAAATCTTGCAAAAAAGATGTTTGTTGAACAGAAAAAAGCCCAACAATAAATGTAAACAGTGATCAGCATGTAGCTCGTTCTGCTTAAAGAATAATTACATTTGTATAAAGGACCTGAGCATCAATGATTATTCACTGACCTCTACTGTTGATAGGTATTTCAAGAATATCAACATGAAACAGTCAGCCTCTCTTTCATCTCTGGCATGAGGTAATTCAATTAAGTAAATGGAGACCACCCAAAATTGAAGCTGTCATCCTCATGGCAAGTCTAATTTTCTTTCTTGAAAGTTACATTTCTTACCGACATTTAATAATAATCTTCACATTTCTTAACTCTATGTGGCATAGTAAGTAAGAAAATATTAAAACATGGTAAAAGGACCCTCTTAACACTCAATAAAATTAAATGGAAAAAGAGTGATTCCCAGCACTGGAAAAGCATGGATGATTTGATAACCTGAGGCATAATGGTGGACTCCCTAAAAGTCAGGTTCTATTCTTATACTGTAGTCATCACCACAATATTGATATGTGGGTATGTATCAAATAAAGTCCAATAAGCAGATCTAAATGGAATTAGTTCCACACCACATTCTTAACATCTATGAACAATGACCCTGCAAACATTCAGACATACAAAGAACTTGGTTCAGAAAAAGAAGTTCCAAGTTTTCAGTACCTTGTATACATATACAAAGCTGATCTGATACAACACTACATGTTTACACTGATTTAGAGGTGACCTTAACCAGCTACTTTCCCCAAAATTATGTGTTACCACACCAAAACTGTCCATCATCTTTCTTATTTGTTAAGCAGAAAAAGTACCCATTTCAGGCATGTGATTCCTGATAGCAGTTCTCCTTTCCTCAAGGCTTGCCTACCTGGAAAAATCTTCATGTACATTGGATAGGAAAGGAAGATCAAGGCTAAACAATGGAGAGACAACCTTGCATTCAGAAGCTCAACAGAGCTTCCAGGTCTGAGCTAGACAGAGCATGTTTTTTCCATTTGAAAATGCTTTTTCAAAGCAGAAACTTATTTTGACCATGCGCAGATTTTAATTAAATATTTTCAGAGAAAGATCTCTCAAATCTAGAGTGTTTTGCCAAAAATTCTATGGAAGATGGGAGAAAGATGGGAGAAGAATGAGAAAACCCACACCAGAATACCTACCAGTGTAATAGTGAAACTTTCACAAGCTCAGTGTTGAACCTTCATAAACTTAACATGCACTCTTCTAAGGTCAATTAATAATCCAAGACTGCAACAAAGTCACTGGGCATTCATAAAATCCACACCTATAGGAAATAATGCTATTTAGGCTAGGGGCAGACATTAAAAAAAGCCTGAGCCTGACCTGATTCAATCTTTGCAGGTTAGTTTAACCTGCAAAGCCTGAATTGATTTGGAGGTAGATAGACAATGTGCAATAGGGTTGTGCAAAATAGCTGTGTTTCATTTCAATTTTGGATTCAGCCATTTTGGCGTTTTGGATCACTGTTCGTTTTGATAAGGCCAATTTTTATTTTTATTTTTTTGAGTTTTGACAGTTTGGGGGATTCGGTCATGGGCTATAATGGGACATCACTGAAATGCCTATAGCTTTGTCATTTCTTGACTTATTTGGATACAAATTGCAGCGATGGTAGCCCCTTCTAAGGCTATGAACCCTGCCAGATTCCAAGGAGACAGGTGCAGAGGTTTCTGTGAAACTGTACCTCAAACTGTTCAAAGCAAAATCCGTGACATGTGTGACTTTGCATGTGTGTTAAGGTGCAGCAGGATGAAACCAGCAGGGATGGTCGCCTGTAACAGGGGGCCTTCCTGCAGCCCATGCCTCGCACATTGAATCCTTCACCCCGTTCAGCTGTGGTCCGCTCTCTGGGATTCTGGATCCCCTTAGGCCCTGGCCCCACCTTCAGGCTAATTGGAATCCCAAGCCTCTTGCTTT
Source organism: Alligator sinensis (assembly GCF_000455745.1). NCBI lineage: Eukaryota > Metazoa > Chordata > Crocodylia > Alligatoridae > Alligator > Alligator sinensis. The sequence continues at coordinate 124,490 of NW_005843007.1, forward strand.
GAGCATTCCTTGTGGTGGACCCCTAGCTTTTTGACCTCACTTTGGGTCCTTGCCCTAGCACGGACCAGTTGAGAGTACCTCTGATATCTTTTACTAGAGCAACTGAATAGTTGGAGAAATATATCTTAGCAAGCATTTGAGTTAATAACCCTTCATCAAACTGAGGAAGCAGCTCATTGGTGTGTTTGTGCTTTTCCTGGATCGAATGAATAGTGAAGAAGCCATGACATGCAATGCAGTGCAACCCACTTTTCACAGATGAGCCTATGAACTTCACTTCATCAACCTCCTAGATACTCATGGACTCAATATAGACATTGGATTTATGATTTGTTTGGGGAACAAGCAGGATGAACTAGCGCTCCTGCTTGCACAAAACACCTATGATTTAGTAGGGCTAATGGAAACCTGGTGGGATTCATCCCATGACTGGGAGGTACATATTGAGGGTTATAGATTGTACAGAAAGGACAGGGTGGGGAAAAAAGGGGGAGGGGTTGCGCTCTATATCAATGAGCAATATACATCAACCCTCATCAAGACGGAATCGAAGGATGAGGAAGTAGAAGGATTGTGGGTTAGACTACATGGGGGGCAAGGAGAAAGGGATTTGGTGGTAGGGGTCTGCTACAGACCCCCACACCAAGGGGAAGAAATAGATTCGGGGCTCCTGAGGCAGCTCTCGGAGACTATAAAAGCTAAAGAGGCGGTAGTCATGGGGGACCTAAACTACCCAGACATCTGCTGGGAGATGCAGACGGCAAAGTCCCACCCTTCACGCAGGTTTCTAACCTATGTACAGGACCTCCACCTGACAAAGGAGGTACACGGTCCCACTAGGGGGAATGCCTTACTGGATCTGGTATTGGCAACGGGGGATGACA
>NW_005843007.1:126850-127217 GCF_000455745.1 Alligator sinensis
ATCGGGCGCTGGTCAGACTGCAGTTGGAGTACTGCATGCAATTCTGGGCGCCGCACTTCAAGAGGGATGCGGATAACCTGGAGAGAGTCCAGAGAAGGGCCACTCGAATGGTTAAGGGCTTGCAGACCAAGTCCTATGAGGAGAGACTAGTGAACCTGGACCTTTTCAGCCTCCGCAAGAGAAGGCTGAGGGGCGACCTTGTGGCTGCCTATAAGTTCATCATGGGGGCACAGAAGGGAATTGGTGAGGTTTTATTCACCAAGGCGCCCCTGGGAGTTACAAGAAATAATGGGCACAAGCTAGCAGAGAGCAGATTTAGATTGGACATTAGGAAGAACTTCTTCACAGTTAAGTGGCCAAGGTCTGG
>NW_005843007.1:127301-151563 GCF_000455745.1 Alligator sinensis
CTTTCCTGCCTATGCAGGGGGTCGGACTCAATGATCTATTGAGGTCCCTTCCGACCCTAACATCTATGAATCTATTCATCTATGACACTATAATCTGCCTGACATCTGACCCCCCAGGTACCTCTCCACTTTCACCTGCTACATCCCTTTTCCTCTGCCCCCCTCCCAGCCTGCCCCTCACCCCCTGTCACCTGAATTTACATTTTCCCTGATTAGCTTTCTTGCCCACATTGCATGGCTTCTTCACTATTCATTCCATCCAGGAAAAGCAGGGAGCCTTCCCAGTACAGGTGACATCTCGTCCTGCATGACTGTTTCTGGGCCAACCGTGCAACCCTCTTTTTCTCCTGCCATGCCTTGATGGAATACTGATTCAGATGTTACCCAGGTCAGAGGCTGCCCATTTAGGCCCCTGATGTCTAGGGGTGACATCCGTTCTGCAGCTCCATACCTCCCCAAACATGCCATCTGTGGCCCATGCCTCGCAGATGGTATTCCAGGTAACTGGAATTCTGGGGGTCTCCCACACCACCAGCAGTCCCATGAGGCCTTCCAACCCTGGCAGTGTAAAGTTTTAGGTCATGCCCAGGACCTGGGGCCTCCTCCTTCCTCATAGCCCCAGTCCATACCAGCAAGTTCTTCCTGGTATGGGAGCTGAGCATGGAGATGTTCTTCCCCTGCTAGCTGGTGATACTGTGAGTGTTGCCTCCAGCTCTGAGAGTGGGGCATTAAATGGTTTTAAAACAGTTTTTAAAAAGGAAATAGGTGTGGATGGAGTGAGGAGTGTGGCACTCACTTCATCTGCATGTGGAGCTTGGGGAACCCCAGCAGCGAGAGATTCACTTTGAGGAATACCAGCTGCTCCACCAAACCAGGATCCATGGTGGTGCGGTGGGTTGTCACAACATCCCCAGCAATGCTGAACACTGGTTGGTGGACAGGACAAGTGCTCCTGGGCAACCATGATCCAGCCACATCTGGCTGTGGGTTGCCCCATAGGTCAAGGGGTCGCAGAGCAGTGGCTCCAAGTCCTTGACAAGATAGATAGCCGCTAAGGCCTCAATACTACCTGTCCAATGCTGGGGTCTGGTGCCTCTGGACCCCAGCATGGAAGCCATGTCCTTGGCACACATTGGCATCACCCCTATGGTGGAGAGGGCTGGCTGGTGGATGAAGTGGTGGCACAGAACAGTGGTTCCCCCTCTTCCATGTCCCCCCACCTCTGTCATTTTGCCTCCCTGACCCTGTTCACCAGCACCTTTATCCAGTGATCCATGGTTTTGCTGGTGCATACACTCCCCTTCACCCTCAGATTGCACATGGTCACCAGCATGTGGACCGTACTGGACCACAAAGGATCCAGCTGTTTCTTTGTGCACTCCTTCAGCTGCTTCCCTAGTGCCTGCACCTCTGGTGACAGTAGCTACCTCTATCCAGGAACATAGTTCCCCTGGAACTTGTCCATTTGGTTCTGAAGCTCCCTCACTATGGGGATCACCTGGCTAAGGAGGGTATAGCCAGTGCTGTGGTTTTTGGTGTCCTCAAGGAATGGCTTGAGGACCACCAAGATCTGGGAAATGGTATACCACTCAGCTTTGTTAAGCAGGCCACTGATTCCAATCTCCCCAAGCAAGGCCATCTCATGGATGGCCTTCTGTTGCTCAACCAGCCTCTTGAGCATCAGGTATGTGGAGTTCCACTAAGTCTCCATATCCTGCATGACTTTGTGCTGCAAAAACCTCATTTCTTCCTGTTTGTCCCACAGCATCTTGCCCCACTTGATATTCCTGTGGAAGTAGCCTGCCACCTTCCTGCATTTGGAAATGCAAGGCATCCATGACTATAATGTGGAACTTGTGTGCCACTCAGGGGCAGCAAAGTTGGCACCATGGGCCGCATTGACAATATTGGCTTCATTGCTAGTGACCATGAACCCGTGGGTGAGCTTGCCCCGCCCAACGAGCCACCCCTGAACCATATGGTTCATGGTCACCATGATCTCCATTGCTGTGTGGAACTCATTCATCACCTCAGCTTGAAGGAGAGCCTACCAATGGCCTGATTGATTGCACCAGTGCCCTGTGAGGGAGAGGTAGGCATGATCTCCACCCCAGCTGCTCCAGATGCCCAAGGTGAAGTGTAAGACCACCTGCAGACCAGTGTTGTGCAGCTCCTCCCTCAAGTACTCCCTGCATGCCTCATACAGGGAGGGCACCACCATCCTGCTAAAGGTGGTGCATGCGGGCACGGGCCACAAGCACCATGAGTCACCCAAGCCCTGGCCAATCAACTAAGGAGGAGGGTTGGCCATCTACAGCAAGCATCTCCCCGTTGCTCTGGGTGACCTCACTCACCTTGGGTGAGTCCCTGCCTTTCTCCCACTGGTCCAGGGTGACCTGCCTCTGTTTCTGGGGAACAGGGGCTTTGCAGCAAGAGGGGGACTTCCCTTTGGTCACACTCCCACTGGTGCGAGGCTGGGGAGGAGCAAGCGCAAGGGGGTGGTGCCTTCTGATTTGTATCAGCAACTCCGTGGTGCTGAAGTATTTCTCACCCTTGACCCAGCTGGTTTTGCATCAGCAGTGCAGGCAGATAGCATACTTGGGATCATCCACCACCTCAAAATGATCCCACACTACACTACTCCCTCACTTCTGGCATGCAGGTGGGGATCCTGCCTTTCCCCCTCTTCAACAGGCAGAGGCACAACAACAGGAGGAGCTGACTCAGCTGAGCCACTTGCCTCCACAAGCTCAACCTCCTCCAAAGTGCCTTCCAGAGAAGGACACCTGGGTCTAGGGGAACATTGAGGGGTGTGGAACAGAAACTCAGCTTCCCCCTTGTTCCCCAGAATTTCTTTTGCTAGAGCACTCAGGTCCCCTGCTTCCAGATCTAGGTCCTCCTCTGAGTGAACTTTGAGGGGGGTAGAGCACAAACTCAGATTACCCCTCCTTCATCAGAATTCCCCTGGCTATGGCACTGAGCTCCCCTGATTCCAGATCCAGCTCCTCCTCTGGCACTGGGAGGCTGAGGCTGGGAAATGAAATTAGAATGGAGGAGACTGTCATGCTGGTGCTTGTCATGCTCGTGGTGTTGGGGGTTATTATTGCTGGTGTTAGTGGAGGTGGCTGGGAAATGAAATTAGAATGGAGGAGACTGTCATGCTGGTGCTTGTCATGCTCGTGGTGTTGGGGGTTATTATTGCTGGTGTTAGTGGAGGTGCAGCCACTGCTCCCACCTCCTTACTGCCACTTGCAGCAGAAACCTCATGGCTACTAGGAAAGAGGGTGCAACCATTGTTGGGAGGGGACTTCCAGCTCTCCCCCTGCCCCCTCTAGCCCCTCTTGCTCCCCTGCCAGAAGACCTGGCATCTGCCTTTTCAGTACTCTTCGTAATGTTTGCTGTGCTGGAAAGTGTGTGTGTGTGTGTGTGTGTGTGTGTGTGTGTGTGTGTGTGTGTGTGTGTGTGTGTGTGATATACCTTCTCTGTGCAATATATCTTCTTTTATCTGCTTACTATATCTTCTATCTGTAATATATTGGAAAGGTGTATCCAATCCTTTCCAAAAAGAGAGACTAGCAAGTACCTTTCACATGCTGTTGCTTCCAGACAGACAGCTCAGAAAAGGCAGAGAAAGTCTTCACACAGGCTCTTATATGTTTTTTCTCTGTCCCTCCCCTGGAGCACAGGGATTGGAAGGGACCTCAGGGACAGATCGCAGACACTGGCCAGCTACAGATGTCGATATCAGAGCAATCCTTCCCCTCTCTCTCCCCCTCCCTCTTCTGAGTTTATGTTTCCCTGCAAGTCCACCTCCAATACATTTCAAAACTTCTGAAACATTTCAGATAGTTTTATTTCATTTCGGAGATGTTTCAGAGCCTTTCATTTCATTTTGGATTTGGTATTTCAGGTGCTAAAACAGGCTGAAACACCTTTGAAATGAAACGGCTGCCAAAATTTCACACAGCCCCAATAGACATTCCCTTTTCATTCCACAAATGCAATCACATGCCTGCAGTGGCTCAGGCCAGAAGCTGGGTGGTGCTAGAGCATGCCCCCCTGCTCAGCTGGAGCAGACAGCTTGAGCCACAGCTTGCCATGGCCAGGCCCCAGCAGCATGAGATTATTACCACCACCCCTCTTCTGAGCTGCCCAGCAGGGAATGTTGATCATCCCTAATTCAGCGTTTAGCAACCCATTAAGAAAATAAAGCCTTTTTCCATTAACAAATGGAGCTCGTCTTAAACAGCTCTTCTAAGGAAGGACATTAAGCTACCTGTTGATTATCTCCAAAAAGCCAGTCTGCCTTGTCCTTTCCCACAGCATGGACTATAACCCAGTATGTTGTCTGGTAGCTAATGCTGAGGTGTCTGCATAAGGAAGAAGGTTTGGGGGAATAATCCCTGCTTAGCAGGGAGAAGCCAGGCAGATGCTTTGTGCCTGCAAGTCTCTGTCAGAGCTGCAGTCAGGGAGCAGGGGGGAGGGAACAGCTCAGAGAGCATACTGGGCTGCTGGGGGAGTCTGGTTTATCTTATACCACCAAGGGGTCTGGGACAGACATTGCATAAATCGGTTTGACCCAAATCAGTTAAGTCTGATACTAAATTCAACCAGGTTTATCTCAAACTGTTTTCAGCCATTTTTAAACTGGTTTATATGCACTGAACATCAGTTCTGTTAAACCAGTTTCTGATAACTTAAACCAGTTTATATGTAATGTCTGTCCCTAGCTTTAGAGGCTGAGTCTTGATTTGTTCTAGGGATGGTTTCCTTTTATGAGTTACCTTTTTTAAAGCATTGCATTTTTTTTCCAAATAACTACCAGTGCTTCTTTAATCAACTCTTGTATAACAGATCCCTCTTATTGGTGTGGTTTGTGTTGAGTTTTAAAAATACTGATATAGGCTGATTAGAAGTAACTAAACAATTTAAAAACAACTATAAAGTTGAACTCTTGGGGTTTTTTTTCTCATTATTAGTTGAATAGTTCTCTTTTGAAGGAGGATTCAAATCATCTTGCTATTAGAGAAAGACTACAACTATTCTCCCAAACACCAGGAAAGCTGCCTGCTCTGCTCTTTTATTGGACCCAGGGAGATAGAGCACACCTTGCAACACTGTCAGTCCCCACCCAGCTGCTAACAGTGGTAGGACTATACAATGGACTGAAAGCATATTTATAACAGCAGAGTAACATTTATTTTTTTCATGTAATAGGGTATTCTAATATTTAGTTCTCTGTCATAAAAAAATACAAAGTGAAGTTTTATATTTTTCTGTCTTTTTCTGAAAAAAGCTGGAATACTTTTTCTTATGCTTCTTTTTATACACACTTCCTTTTTCAGAATAAAAAACAGCTTCTAGTGTTGTTCTGCCTATCTGGTTCTCTTATTTGGTTTTTCCTTTATTTTTACATTGCCATTAAAATAGGAACTGTTACACAAAGCAACATACTCATATTAAATAAAAGCAAAAGCAAGAACCTATAGAATGATGTCTACCTTTCAGAGATTTCCAGCAAACTTTTTCTCTTTACCACATGGGTCCTTGCCAGCCCAAACTAGCATGTACTTAAATAGCATGCACAAGAAAGAACACAATAGAAAAGGAGGGCTTATTTAGATCCATGTTTAAAGTCTTAGTTGTATCTTAATGCATAAGACAGAGACAAAACTCGCAAAGAAACTATAAAACAAAGTTAGCTCAAGATCTCACCATTAATCAGTTGAACCTCCTAGGGTGGAAATAGCAGAGGGTACAAACAGGACACAGCTTGCAACAAGGGTCATAAAATTCTAACAGTCAGGCTCAGAAATTTATATCCATTGTTTATTTGTATCTCAGGTTAACTGTACTACTGTTATCCTAATCCTCCAGTCCTGACACCAGCCTCACTAGAACTCATAGACAGAGTTTGAAGTCGAGAAAAAAAGGAAACAGATATTCAGCTCCTGGAAACTTCATGTAGCTGCCGGTCTTGTCACATAAACAGAAGACAGGCTCCTTCCTAACGGAATCATGCAACAGGCAACAGGCCTGTTGCATGATTCCCATCTCAACCAGCCACTCATAAGCCCACCACCTTAATATATAGCTTTGGTGGCTTAACTTCCTAGCCTTTTCCTTAACCCTTTACCAACCCTAGGTAGTATGTAATTAAAAGCTTACCACACACAAGAAAGAAACCAACAGAGGAAGAAAAAATAATTCCAAATTCATGTCAGATGGAAAACAAAATATATTTTAAATCAATTGTACAAATAAAGTGGGGGGTGCTACAGCAGCCCTCCCTTCACTTCCATGCAGCTGAGCTGAGCAGGGCATGGCCAGGCCCCAGCAGCATGAGATTATTACCACCACCCCTCTTCTGAGCTGCCCAGCAGGGAATGTTGATCATCCCTAATTCAGCGTTTAGCAACCCATTAAGAAAATAAAGCCTTTTTCCATTAACAAATGGAGCTCGTCTTAAACAGCTCTTCTAAGGAAGGACATTAAGCTACCTGTTGATTATCTCCAAAAAGCCAGTCTGCCTTGTCCTTTCCCACAGCATGGACTATAACCCAGTATGTTGTCTGGTAGCTAATGCTGAGGTGTCTGCATAAGGAAGAAGGTTTGGGGGAATAATCCCTGCTTAGCAGGGAGAAGCCAGGCAGATGCTTTGTGCCTGCAAGTCTCTGTCAGAGCTGCAGTCAGGGAGCAGGGGGGAGGGAACAGCTCAGAGAGCATACTGGGCTGCTGGGGGAGTCTGGTTTATCTTATACCACCAAGGGGTCTGGGACAGACATTGCATAAATCGGTTTGACCCAAATCAGTTAAGTCTGATACTAAATTCAACCAGGTTTATCTCAAACTGTTTTCAGCCATTTTTAAACTGGTTTATATGCACTGAACATCAGTTCTGTTAAACCAGTTTCTGATAACTTAAACCAGTTTATATGTAATGTCTGTCCCTAGCTTTAGAGGCTGAGTCTTGATTTGTTCTAGGGATGGTTTCCTTTTATGAGTTACCTTTTTTAAAGCATTGCATTTTTTTTCCAAATAACTACCAGTGCTTCTTTAATCAACTCTTGTATAACAGATCCCTCTTATTGGTGTGGTTTGTGTTGAGTTTTAAAAATACTGATATAGGCTGATTAGAAGTAACTAAACAATTTAAAAACAACTATAAAGTTGAACTCTTGGGGTTTTTTTTCTCATTATTAGTTGAATAGTTCTCTTTTGAAGGAGGATTCAAATCATCTTGCTATTAGAGAAAGACTACAACTATTCTCCCAAACACCAGGAAAGCTGCCTGCTCTGCTCTTTTATTGGACCCAGGGAGATAGAGCACACCTTGCAACACTGTCAGTCCCCACCCAGCTGCTAACAGTGGTAGGACTATACAATGGACTGAAAGCATATTTATAACAGCAGAGTAACATTTATTTTTTTCATGTAATAGGGTATTCTAATATTTAGTTCTCTGTCATAAAAAAATACAAAGTGAAGTTTTATATTTTTCTGTCTTTTTCTGAAAAAAGCTGGAATACTTTTTCTTATGCTTCTTTTTATACACACTTCCTTTTTCAGAATAAAAAACAGCTTCTAGTGTTGTTCTGCCTATCTGGTTCTCTTATTTGGTTTTTCCTTTATTTTTACATTGCCATTAAAATAGGAACTGTTACACAAAGCAACATACTCATATTAAATAAAAGCAAAAGCAAGAACCTATAGAATGATGTCTACCTTTCAGAGATTTCCAGCAAACTTTTTCTCTTTACCACATGGGTCCTTGCCAGCCCAAACTAGCATGTACTTAAATAGCATGCACAAGAAAGAACACAATAGAAAAGGAGGGCTTATTTAGATCCATGTTTAAAGTCTTAGTTGTATCTTAATGCATAAGACAGAGACAAAACTCGCAAAGAAACTATAAAACAAAGTTAGCTCAAGATCTCACCATTAATCAGTTGAACCTCCTAGGGTGGAAATAGCAGAGGGTACAAACAGGACACAGCTTGCAACAAGGGTCATAAAATTCTAACAGTCAGGCTCAGAAATTTATATCCATTGTTTATTTGTATCTCAGGTTAACTGTACTACTGTTATCCTAATCCTCCAGTCCTGACACCAGCCTCACTAGAACTCATAGACAGAGTTTGAAGTCGAGAAAAAAAGGAAACAGATATTCAGCTCCTGGAAACTTCATGTAGCTGCCGGTCTTGTCACATAAACAGAAGACAGGCTCCTTCCTAACGGAATCATGCAACAGGCAACAGGCCTGTTGCATGATTCCCATCTCAACCAGCCACTCATAAGCCCACCACCTTAATATATAGCTTTGGTGGCTTAACTTCCTAGCCTTTTCCTTAACCCTTTACCAACCCTAGGTAGTATGTAATTAAAAGCTTACCACACACAAGAAAGAAACCAACAGAGGAAGAAAAAATAATTCCAAATTCATGTCAGATGGAAAACAAAATATATTTTAAATCAATTGTACAAATAAAGTAACTGTAGTCTATGCCAATAACAGAAAACAGTCAAGTATTCCCCACTCTCAACTTGCTAGTAGAGATATTTTCCAAATCCTTGATTTTTCTTTATATTAGGCAATAGTTATTTCCCACTAGTATCATTAGACCATGGAAATGAAACAAATGTGTCTTTACTTTTAGTGTCTAGAAGCAAACATACAATATTCGCATTATAATTATTTTTGCTAGGTTCAGTATTACCAGCCACTTCACCTGAACTCCAGAAGTCAAGCCAGATACTTGCTCAGATTGCTTCAGTAGTCAACATATTGGAAGTCATTCAACAAACATTTGAGAATAACTTTCCAGAGAAAAGTGTTACCCCAAATTCATAACAACTCAGACTGCACTGGAGGTAAAAACTGTATAAAATTAACTTTTAGTTATTACTAGTTACTGCATGGAAGGATACAAGGGAAAGTGGGAGGCATATTATTTCTCTAGGAGATAAGTTGCCTAACTGTTCACGTTGTCATCTCTTGTTAAAAGATGTGCCTCTCCTGTTGCATGACTCCAGCCAAATTTGTGTTTTCGATACTGACATTGAAAGAAATTTTTTTTTAAATGGATACAAGCCTACTTCAGCATAAACATTTCTATATCAGGGTTGTTCAATTGACTATGAAAAGTAAATTTGGGATTTTATTCCACCCTGTTCAAGATCTAAAATTCCAGTAATGCATCTATTTCATAACACACACATCTGACCCTTAAAAGTACCCAGAGATTACACTAACCCAGAATCTGCATATGAGACAATAGTGCAGTTTGCAAGAAATTGTTGCAAAATCCAGCAGTATACCGAAGGGAAGTTACCCTTACATTTCATTCTGTGTCTAGTTTTAGCCCCTTCACTTCAAAAATAATGTGGACAGATTGGAAAATCTAAGGGAAAGCAAAAAACAAAACAAAACAAAACAAAACAAAAACCAATCAGAGGTCTGGGTAACATGGCTCACAAGGAACTAAAAAAAGTGGGAGTATTTAGTCTGGAGAAGAGAAAATGAAGATGGAATTTAACAACAGTCCTCAAATACCTAAAAGTTGGTTATATAGAAGATACTGATAGATTTTTTTTTTTTGTAACCACAGAAGACAGGACAACAGTGGTTTCACAGTGTAGCAGGAAAAATTTAGGTTGAATGTTATGAAGAACTTCCTTGCTATAAAGATGAGTACAAACTGGAAAGGCTGTGTAAACTGGACCTTGGTAATTTCAGTCTATTTTTAGTTTAAAACAGAAAACACACAGGTTATAATTAGCACCACTATTAGGTAGCAAATCCAAGAAGTGAGCCACAAAACTAGACATGACTTTTTCTTTCTAAACTAATCAAGTTAATAATGTTTATTATTCCAGGCCTTACATATGAAGGAACTGATTTTCAAAAACTTTAAGTCAGATATTACAGTGTATTCTTAGGTAAATCATAGTTAATTTCCTTCTCATTTTTTCCATTAGTGGGGTGGAATGACTTTCTGAAATCCAATGACCTATCTTAGAAGGTAAGTGGTTGAAGGCAAATTCCAAGACATTTGTTGTCATGAACACTTAACAATATTTGCACCAGAAGGTGTATGCTTTTCCTGGTAATAGAGCTTAAAGAAAAAATATTATTTTATGTTGTCACACAGAGGATCCAGTTCCAGTTATGGTTAGTGGTCCTATTGGGTTGGGCACCATATAAATATATGGCTCAAGAAGTTTACAGTGTATCACTGGCATGTTCTGAACACAGTTAAACTAAGTGCAGAAATTCAAAAAGCCCAAGCTGGAATTGATCTACGTTATGCATTTTTTTGTAAAAGGCAGAGGTTACATTTGTAGTGAACAGAACACATGTTCACCCTTTGGTGGCGTGGGGTATGGCACTCAGGATGCCTTCACTGGCTGATGCCAGCAGGTTGGGGGTGCGTGAGCATGCCTCTCAACATGATCCATGGGCTCCCCAGATTGGTAGAGAATGCCAAGTACAGCCAAGTTCCCAGATCACCCCTGATTGGCTGCCATACATAAGCAATCACACACCCAACCTGCTGCCATGTCACTGCAGACCCTCCCCTGCACCCAGCACTAGACTTGCAGGAGAGCCCCAGAGTGAGCACCCTCTATCATGAGCTGCACATCCCTCCATTTCCAGTCATGGACACCCATATGGACATGATGCAACACTGGGTCACCCTGCAGCCCAGGGTCAGGCCCCTTGCAGGTGTTGTGAAAAGTAGGGCTGTGCAAAGTTAGGGGTGCTGATTTGATTCAGAGGAGATTCAGCTCGATTCAGTGGCTGAATCTTCAAATCCGAATCGAATCTGGGGACCACTTAAAAAGGGTCCAAATCAGTTCGGAAAAGATTCAGAGAGCTTCAATGATTCAGGCAGTCCCCACCCACTGCAGCAGGGAGATGGACCTGGACTCTGAGCTGGTAAGTAGGGGGTGGGGGAGGAGGGGCTGGAGGAAGGGAGAGGGGACCATAGGGGGACCTTTGCCAGGCCGCATCCCCTGCCTGCTCCTTCAGCCCCTGCCAACCCCCTCCTACTCCCCCAGTCCCCACCCCCATGGATGCTCCACCCACCCCAGCTCCTGGTTGTTTAAAAAAAAAGCCCCCACTCACCAGGTGCTGCCATGTGGTGAGGGGCGATCTCCACTGCCCCCCACTGCCACATGTCATGTGGGGGGGCTCTGCCACAAGCCCCCTGGCCCTTACCCACTCTCCCAGCCCCCTGCCCCCCATGGCTGCCTCGCCCGCCCCAGCTCCTGGCCCTTTAAGAAAAAAAAACAAAACCCAAAACCATCCCCAACTACATAATTCCAGCCAGGGCTTTGTCAAGCCAAGACTTAATTACTTCCAAGGATGGAGATGCTACCAAATCTCTTGGTAACCTGTTCCAGTGCTTCACCATCCTCCTAGTGAGAAAGTTTTTTCCTAATATCCAACCTAAACCTCCCTTGCTGCAACTTGAGACCATTGTTCCTTGTTCTGTCATCTGTCACCACTGAGAACAGTCTAGCTCCATCTGCTTCAGAACCACCCTTCAGGTAGTTGAAGGCTGCTATCAAATCCCCTATGTCTTCTCTGCAGACTAAATAAGCCCATTTTCCGTCAGCCTCTCCTCCTAAGTCACTTTGAGGATGGTCCTGCTTTGAGCAGGGGGTGGTTTAGATGACCTCCTGAGGCCTCTCCCAACCCCAATTTTCTATGATTCTATGATATCTGCTAGTGTATGAACCTAAGAAAGTAATAGTACTGATATATTTTAAGAGCAAGAAACAGTCAAACTTTAGAAGAAATTTAATTTTCAAAGGTATTTCTTTAGAACGAATTCATGCATCAGTTAAGAATCTATATTTCCATGTGGAGCAAAAAAAGAGAGGGAAAAACAAAACAAAACTCCGTTTGCACTTATTTTTCTATTTATGTTTTTTTCTCCTTTTTCACATATTTCACAAATATCCAAAACATCTAGAAATATAGTGGGAATATGGGGGAATGCATAATTTCATTTTAAAGTGTCATAAATCTTGAACAGCGTTTGACGTAGCAGACATATAAAACAAGACAGGAAATGCTCTGTTAATATGTATTGGAAAGAATGTGTGATGCAACACCTTCTCATGGATCCTGTAGTAAAGGAGGTGTATTTCAGCATACTGATTTCACTGTTATATCATTTAAACAAAGAAAGCTTAGCTCAGCTTTCACAATTTTTTTTAAAGGAGAAAAAAAATCTGGCTTCTACACTGCTCATTATTAAAAATGAAAATTAACTCACTTTCCTATTCATGGTTATATGGTTTTCATCACCAAATAAAAACATTTAATTGAAACTCTCTCATAAGATTACTTCATATATTTATAGACAAGGTCACTGAAACAGCCTATTCTAGAAAACTAGCCAAAAATATATTTGCTCATGTTAAGAAAGAAGGTTACCTTGTTTTTCTCTATATTGTTAATACCAGTACTTTAACAATAAGCAAATCTTCCATTCTCACTTACTTTGTAACCCTTCAAAGGAAAGCCAACTCACTAATCAACCACCCACCACACCAAACTCAAAACCCAACCATCCAGTAAGAGGGAATAGTGAAAAGATGAAACTGGTTAATATAAATCATTTACACTTTTCATTTTTCTTAGTAATTTTAGTCATTACTAGTTATTGAATATCTAAGATTATTTGATATGTAATTTACCAGTTCCACTTAACTATCTGTCTCAGGCTAATGACCTGCTGTAAGGTCATCAGACTGAGCTTGCTATAAACTTGTGATTTCAGACACACTGTTGGAATTATGACTTCACTAGAAAATCAACAGAAAGAAAACACCCATCAATTGATACACAGTAGTCAGAAAGTTCCTCCTAATCTCCAATTTAAATTTCTTCTGCTGCAGTTTGAAGCTTCTAGTCCTGTGCCCTATGGCCATGGAGAGTCTCTACCTGCAACACAGAGGCAGCTGTCCATGCCCCACCTACTCCTGAGGTTTCAAGGGGCATCCACCTGTTTGCCCTGCCTTGGATGTTTATGCCCTGCCCCCATACCCACTCAGCCCTAGCATTTCAGGACCCTGCAGCTACAGGCCAAAAAAGCTTTGCAGCATTCCAGGTAGCCATGGCTTAGGTACCTGCTAGCAATGGCCAAGCACAGAGTCCACAGGGTTGCCTCTGTGCAAGCCCAGTAGTCGCATCCCAACCCACCAGACACAAGCTGCCCATACTGGTTGTTGTTGGGGCAGGGAGGGGGGGAGTGGGACCCTGCTAAGGTCTGGATGGTAGGGTGCCTGGATCTGGCCTCTGAGATGTGGTATGTGGGAGCTGGGTTTGTGGGGCTGTTCCCAATCACAGAGTTCTTCAAGGGCTCAGTATCAGGTGTGTGTGTACATTGTGGGGTGCTCCATGATGGGGGGGTGGGGGCACAGCCCAGGGACATTGATGCCCAGGTCCTCAAGTGCATGCAGGGGACACAGAAGCCTTCATTGCCCCCTGCCTGCCCCTGCTGCCTGGCTGTGGCTGACAGATGGCCCCAGGCAGGAGGTGGGGCTGGGGAGTGGGGCTGTGCTAGATTGGGCCTGGGAAAGCTGGGGGAACAGGGCCTGATGGGCACACAGCCAGAGAAGCCAATCATTGGCTGAGTGCTAATGCACCTCCCGGCAAGAGAGGGCTAGTGGGGAGCTGCAAAGTAGCCTGGGATGCTGGCAGACGACAACCTAACTTGAAACAATAGGGGAACAGGTACTGAAGTTCGGGGCAGTGGCCTAACTTAAAATCAAATGGTTGTGTGTACATGAAATGAGAGGCGTGTGTGCATGACACTTTAGTGGGCTAAATGCTTTTGAATAGCTTTACTGGTGTCAGTGTTTGCACGCCTTTGTGGTGTATTGCGCATTAATTCCAACCACTGTAGGAAATTTGGTGGCGTAATGCACCTTAAATAACTTGGGGTGCAGCAAACTAAAACTCCTTTGAGGAGTTTTAGTTTGCTGCCCCTACAGCCATGGAGCAAAGCATTGGGTTTTGTGCAGCTCCACACCTTTGCAGGAAGTCCTGCAGGCAGCCTGACAGCGGCCCAGGAAAGCAGCTCCACCCAAGAAAAGCGGTGAGCCTGATCTTTTTTTATTTTTCCCTGGAACTTGCCTGCCTGCCTCAACTGTGCGGTGGCCTGATGCTTCCCTCCATGGCTGTGGTTCCCCCTGGGACAACCCGAGCCAGGTGGCTATGGGCCGGTGCCACCTGAGGGAGGGGTGGGGGCCACAGATGCCACAGAGGAAAATACCATCCCCATCCCCCAGGCCCAGGGACCGCTCTGTCTGTCGGCAGCTCACCCTCCCCTCCCTGCTGGAGAGGCAGGTAAGTCAGAGTGCATGAGACAGGGGTTTAATTAGCCCTAAATTGAAGTGGTGTCTTTTAAAACCCACCGGTTCAATTTAGGGCCTGCATTTCATCTACACACACCCAATTAAGTTTGAGTCCACATTGATCCAGGTCTATATTAGACTGTATTTCACCATTTTAGACCAATCTGTGTGTGCCAAACTTCTGTTCTGTTACAGGTTTAAACCAGTTTCTGATCACTTAGACTGGTAAATGTGTAATGTCTGTATCTGGCCTCAATGTCTTTTTGTTTTAACTGTAGAAACTTCTAAAACTCAGCTGAGATTGGGGCATATCAACCAGCAAACAGAATAAGGTAAAACGTATGGTCCATATAGAAGCTTTCCAACTTCTTTGACTGTATCAGTTCATGAGATAATATTGCACTGCTGTACTAGCTGAAACTTGCAAACTGAGTATAAAGGAAAGTTATTTATCATGCTCTTCATTTTCACGTTTATTATTTGTACACAAAAGAGATTTATAAAACAAATTGATTCCACATGTAAGTCAGTCATATTACTACAATTACTACTGGAGAGTATTGCATTCTTTCATTTCTTCAGAAAAGTGCGTTCAAGGGAAGTCACATTCTGGGAAAGCAGATCCTTCAGGCTGCAATAAAATCATAAAAACAAAAACTATAAAAAGAGCAGAAGTTTCAGCTTCTAAAGACAGTCAATGGAATAAATGGTACAAAAATATGTAAATAATCATTATCTGAACATACATCAGAGAGACAAGAGTGAACACACACGTTAAAAATAAATTTAAGGGAGTTAAAATTGAATGTTCTTTTTTCAGCACTCTTACCTTCTCTAATTTAACAATGATACACTAGAGCTTTGTTTAGAACCCAGCGCACTTATACTTGGCCGACTGTAACCATCCCTCTTGTTGCTACCAGCTGGGACCAAGAGCACTGAAGCACGTCAGGAGTCTGTGTGAGAAAAGAGTGTCAATTTTGTTAATCTCTGGAAACCTCTCAAATAACGAGCCACCATAGTCCAGCTATCAAGCACAAATCAAACTGTACTTTTCATAAAATAAGGTTTCCTTTCCATAACAGTGCTTTTTAAGATGAAATAAATATGAAGCTTTAGAGGAAGAAGGAAGTACGAAGGCACAATACAAATTCTGAATAGGTATTTGGAATTTCTGAAGGGGCAGGGACCCACACAACATATGATTTCAGCCTTTCCTATACCCATTATCTATCACAGGAAAGGGATCCCCACCCAAGTCATATGTATATATCATGTTTACCATTTCTAGGTTTGGCTTTCTACAAGTATCAGCAAATGGTAACACAAAACCTGTTTGGTAACATGGTCCAGATAATCAAGAATGAATGCGGACAAATAAAATTCAGTATACTCATATATATTCATATAACTGAAATTTTACCTCTTTCCAAGGTAGTTCTGCATATTATCCAAAGACTTACATTTTCTAAAAGTTTGTCTTCTAAATAGCCAGCTCATTTGTATTCAGCACAGTTGCCACATCATCAAAGAAATGTGAAGTAGTGAACGTCAGAAGGAAAGTAGATTCAAATTCATGAGGTGAACCTGCTCACTTTACAAATGCTCTTTAACTTACCACAAATAATTCAAAACATGTATTTATTAGTAAAGGGTTAAGAACAATAGATGCAAAAGCAATATGTACCCACCAGACAGTGTTCTATATTGTAGCAACCCCCCACTGTTTTCTTTTTTTTTATCATTTAAAAATACATTCCTTTCCCTTCCCCAACCATTTTTTACTTTCTCTCTGCCCTCTCTATCCCTTATAAGTGATTGCAAGTAGTACTAGGTAAGCTAAGTTCTTATACTCCCATATAGTAACAAGCCCCTTTTATATTGTAAATAGTGTTCTATTACGTCTGTATTGATTTTTACTGTTTTATATTGTATTATATTATGTTCGTATTATGTTTTTATTGATTTTTACTGTTTTATATTGAATTTATATGAGTTAGGCCTATGTCTGTAAAGTAATGTCAAGTAATGTCAAGTTTCTATTTTGTATTTCAAGCCTCCATCTTGTGTCCTCTGCCCAGGTGTCACCTATATTGTAACTGTGATTCATGTATAACCAGTGTCATGTAAATTGGTTCTTGAATGAATGGGAATGCATGACGGTGCTTGAGGTACAATGGTAGCAGGCCTCTACTGAATGATCACCTCAATGACCGGACCATCAACTCAATGACCAGACCATTGCCTTGCATTGACTCGCCCAGGAACCATGGACCTCACCCAGGAACAGAACAGAAACGCAGCATTTGAAAAACAAAGAACTTCCAGGAACCCAACATTTGGAAGACAAAGACTGTACACAAACTGGAAGCCCCACCATTGTGTCCTACCAAACAATGAGGACACCTGGATCTGCATGTGGGCATCTGGGCAGGACTGTCCGTGCCTGGACATGTCCCTCCGATAGGAGACACAGGTAGCCCACCCCTATAAAAGAGGTGGTAGACTGTGACCTCCTTGGGACACCCTCTCCATCTGGACCAGCACTGTGCCACACCACCTATCCACCCAGAGGCCCTGCCAGCAACACCCTCTGCATAGCACCTTGCTGGAGAAGACCCCAACTGACCAATGAGGATCAACTCACAACCCAGGATAGGTAGCTATCAACCACCTTCCTTCCCCAAGCAAAGGACCTGGACTCTGTCCCTACACACTTTAACTTCAATCTCTCCACCAAGCCTTTCTCTCTCCTGCTACCATTGTGTGGGTGCATGAGTGAGTGCTTATGTGTGTGTGTAGGAACCAATAACTTCATGAGCTGTATAATACATTGCCTGTCTAATAAAACTGATATTTTTGACCCTAAGTTGGTCTCTATCTTGCTGCAGGCTCCCAACTAAATCCCCATGTCCCTGACCTCCCTCTGGATTTCATTCCTCTCTGCTGCCTCTATCTCTCCTGGCTCCAGCTTTCTCCCCCTCTCCGCTGGCCTCCCGGCCCTACTCTTTGACTTCCCAGCTTTATCCCCACTCTGTCCTCCACCTCTCCCTTCTTCCTGATCCTTGTCTCTCTCTCTATGCCTTCTCTCCCCGATTTCTCTCCATTTGTGTCCCGCTGCCTTTGCCTCCTCCGTGATCTCTCCCTTTCCATTCTGCTTGTGTCACACCACCTCTGCCTTCTCCCTGATCCCTGTCTCTCTCTGCCTCTGCCTTCTTCCCGGACCCAAATCCCTCTCCATTTGTCTCCTGCCACCATTGCCTTCCCCCCTGATCTCCCTCTCTTCATTCTCCCAGTGTGCCTTGCTGCCTCTGCCTTCTCCCTGACCTCCCTAGTACCTCCTGCAGCATCCCCAGACCTCCCAGCTTGCTTCTGCTGCCTTCATCAGCTCCTAGCTTCATTCCCCAGTCCCCACAGCTCCTCAATCTGGCTCCTGGCTTCCTGGGCTCCCTCCAATCTGGTTCCAGCACCCAGAGCCTCTCCCACTGGATCCAGCTCTGGCACACAGAGCCATCCCCAGATCCCCAATCCAACTTTTCCCAAGACTCACAGCCTCTCTGCCACAGCCCCCCCCCACTCTCGGGCTCTCAGCACCTGCAGCCGCTCCCCTGCAGCCTTTCCCTAGCACCCGGAGGCTCAATCCAGCTCCCAGTACCTGGAGCCTCTCTCTGACTCCCGGCACCCACAGACGCTGCCCCACAGCCTTCCCCCAGCACCCAGAGCCCCGTTCTGGCTCCCAGCCCCCAGAGCAGCCTCTCTGCCACAGCCCCCCCCCACTCTCGGGCTCTCAGCACCTGCAGCCGCTCCCCTGCAGCCTTTCCCTAGCACCCGGAGGCTCAATCCAGCTCCCAGTACCTGGAGCCTCTCTCTGACTCCCGGCACCCACAGACGCTGCCCCACAGCCTTCCCCCAGCACCCAGAGCCCCGTTCTGGCTCCCAGCCCCCAGAGCCACTCCCCCACAGCCCCTCCCCAGCACCTGCAGCCTTTCCCTGGCACCCAGAGCCCCTCTCCAGCTCCCCCTGCAGCCCCCCCTCTGGCACCTGTCTCTCTTCTGGCACCCCCACAGCTTTTCCCCAACACCTGCAGCATCCGTGGCTCCCCTGCTGTTCCCTGACCCAGCTCTCGACTCCCTGCAGCCTCCCTCAGCTTCCCCATAACCCCTCTCCAGTTTCCCAGCTCCCCCCATTCCCTGTTTCCCTCTCCCTGTATCTTTCAGTTCCCCTGCAGTCTCTCTGCTCTGGCTCCAGTCCCAGCCTCTGTGCCGGCTTCTCCCTGGCATCACTCCTCTGCTCTGCCCACTTTTGGCTTTTACCTTTGATAAATCAACACTAATTAGCCTTAAGTAACCTCAAGCCCCAGTAACCTTAAATCCCCAGGGCCCACAGTAACCCCAAGCCCCAGTGACCTTGAGTAACCCCAGGGCCACTTGACCTTAAGTAACCCCAAGCACTACGTTAGCCCAATGCCCCCTAGTGTTAACACACAGCCACAAAAACGTGTGTTTGTGTATGCATAAATCTGTGTATGAACTCATAGTGGTGTTTCTGTAGTTTGTGTGTGTGTGTATATAATTTTGTATAATGCCCTCCTGTATAACAGTGCAATATTGAGATCCCGCATGTTGATCTGATGCGTGTCAAGTCAACAATATAATCCTGGTACATTCACCTGCATCTCAGGTTTAAAGTTTGGTCCTTAATACCAACAAATCCAACCCCCATAGTCTAAGCTATTGTTTCAGACCTTGTTAATAAAACATTGCACTCAGACTGTGAAAGGGATTGTTAAACTCAGGAGGTAGAGAAAATATTCCACTTCTGGAATATTCAACCTTCCAGACTTTGTCAGGCTTAGGGTCTTACCCAAAGAGAAACAAAGGTCTGAAAATGATTGTGAAAAATAAGAAAATAGGTAATCTCCATTGCAATAATTTTGTGGAAAATATAAGGTCCCCATGATAGTAACCAACAATTATCTACAGGTTTTGTGAGCTTCCCACAATACAGTTGGCTTTTCATTTATGTTTACCAGAAGGAGAATAAGCACCTAAAAACCCCTGGTGCCAGTTGAGTTTGTTCTGGAATCCACTAATATTTTTTATGCCTTCATTTGAACGTGCTTTAACTGCTTTTGTAACTTCCCAGGTGACTACTTCCTGCCTGTCTAAGTAAGTGCACAGAAAAAGTTATGGTTGGAATTTAGTGGAGCGCTTTATAGGAAGTAATGGCTTCAGAAGTATAGGAAAGTAATGGCTTTTGACACACATTCAAAAAGTGGTTTCTTATTCTAGAATATTAGAGATTATGAAAATATTCATTGCACAGAATTGCATAAAGCATTAAGTTTTAAAATATAAGTTATTTACTATTGACTGTGAATTCAAATGCCTCTCCAAAGGGGAAGCCTCACAGCTCAAATGTTGCTTGGTCTGTGACTAGCATTCCAACAGAAAATTAAAGATCAAGGCACTGCATTGCATACACACTCCACATATCCCTTAGCTGTAATAGATTTGGCCAAAAAATATATATATATTTGTCAGGCACCTAGTTTTTGCCCACCAACATGAACACACTTCTTGAAGCATTCAGAGTATTTGAAGTTTATTAATGCATGTTTGGACCACTGAGAATAAAATAATTTCCCAAATGTATCCATTGACTGATATACTTCTTAATAGTAAAACATGTGTACAGCTTAGTGAATCTCTTTTTTCTTTAATTTTGATGTACATATTAATGCATACAAAATTGTTATGAAAACAGGCTACTTAATGGAAGAGACATTATCCACACATGACTTAACCTTTATGAACTGAGTAAATCTGGTTAACAACCAGAGTTTCTATTTTGTAGGAAACTGATGTGCGCCTTGCTTTATTTATGGGTAAAAACAAATTTTATTGCATATACCTGTATAAATGGAAATAAACACCTCTTACCCCTCACATGTCCCTGAAACTCTCAACAAGAAACAGTAGTGAGGCATTGCAAAAGGGGTTTTGAACTATTGCAGTATCTGGTATACTGAATTTAGGGATGGATAAATTATGAGACTAGTTTCTTCAAGCTCTGTATGTTGTGTCTTTTACAAGCACTGTATTTTGAAAACATAAAAACCTAGTCAGTCACATTTGTGTGTGTGTGTTTATTTGAGTTCTTTCTTTCTTTGAAGATTCCTTAGTCCAGATTTTGATCAAGGCTTCTACTCTGAAACTAAGTTCTCATCCATAAAGAAAAAGAGAAACCTTATAAACATATCTTGTGCTACTATGGGTTTGCATCTTTGAAACAACTATCCAAACACCTGCCATGAGAGGGGGTATGTTGCCACTGCGTAATCTACAACCTGTCTCTTAGTTGCACTGAGTTTAACTGCAGCAGTGTTCAAATACAAGAATGGTGTACTTAACAATGACATTATATTAGCAATGGTTGCCAATTTACAGTTTTATAGCATAGAAAAAGATGACAAAGGATACTATCTTCATTTTAGAAACCACTGTTGTTTGTTTCAATGAGGCCTCTGAATTTGGTCAACCACTTGATATTTCATATATTAATGGATTGTGTGACAAGCAAAGTTATATGTTAACTAATATGTAACACTAGATATTCATTTCTCTAGGAAGTGTCTGACCAGCAAGAGAGAGGCTACACTGATAAATCAAAAGCTTATTTTGCAATTAAATTAAATTAAAATGCAATTAAATTTACACAGCCAACACATGCATTTCCATAAACTATTCTTAAAATATTTACATTTCTACATATTTACTGACAGTAGTACAACTAGGGATAGGTCCTCTGCCCTCCAACGTTTATAGGTAAGGTTGCTTTATTTTCTGCAAGATATAAAAATGGCAGGTTCAGGAATAGATTATATAAAACAGACATACTTAATATTGACTTCTCTCAGACCTAACAGAATTAAGGTGCAAACATGTTAGTTTACACACACAATTATTTATTAATTTTCCAAAGTAAGGGGGAGGGGACGGAAATCATATCAGTGATGTGTAAACTCACCCATGTTGTTTCTGCGTTTTATATTTAGTTCACTAGAGGGCATGCTTTAGCTATAAAACATGAAACATTCACAAAAATACAAAAATCCTTTCTGTTATAATGCGACAAAAATGGCTAACATGATGTTAACATTAATTTTTATAATAATCATAATTTTTATTATGCCCAAAATAAAGGGATTACCAAGGTATTTGACACTCTCTCAAATACTGAACCAATAAAGTTAGGATGAGGAGGAAGTAATCTCTATGCTAAAGGTTTAAAATAAAGGTGTGGCAAGTAAAAAAAAAATCCCTGGTAAAGCTATGATAAATTCAGTATTACCATAGAGAAAGAACAGTTTAGCTAGGAAAGCCTAGCAGGAAGAGCAAGGATATTTTTTCACATTTTGAATTTAATTTCCAAGATGCAAGATGCAGTGCCTGGTTTTCATAATAATAAATGACACTTCATTGCCAGCAGCCAGATGTAGATACTTGGTTTAAAAACTGGGGGGAGTATATCTGCAACATGCATTTGAAAGTCAAGTGTGAACTGTGAAATAACAGTACCTAGTTTTTTCCTCCTAGTGCACCTCTATGCAGAGGTACAAATGATAACCAGAGAAAAAAGACATGACGGCAAGAGGAGGGACAGAGCAATATCCCACCTTTCCCAGAGCTAAATTCTGCAGCAGTCCTGCACACAGGAAAAATTAACTGTGTGTTTATTTTAGTCACTTTGTTTAATTTTGGTCAAGGTATCTTGTCATATGTTGTGAGGCAAGCAAGATCTTTTACACATACAGAATTTGGAAGGCTAGTCACTGACCAGTAATGTGTTTGTGCATTGTTACAATTTTGGGGATGGGCAGCTCTGCTGTTTTTGTCAAAACAATTTTTCATTTGCCCTCACTTGAAGCAGATTGTGCCCCTGTTGATTACCTCTCTAGTGCAGCCGACTGCTCTTTATGCATTACTGCAACAAATGTTTTTTAAAAGTTAATTGATTTATATTTTGCACACATTAAATGGATATGTGAAAAACATGGCTGGCTTAAATGATACTCATAAATGCTCACTGTAAGGAACATTGCTAGGTGAGTTGATCATATTTTCTCTGGAAAGTAGTTTAACTTCTGACTTTACAGCTTTAAGGCTATTGTGCTACCTAATCAGCCACCACATCTCAGTCTCCTTCCTGCAGCTGCTGAAATCATTAGTATGGGAACTGGTGAGGAAGCTGTAGAAACTCACAGTAGCAGTGGGGTATAAAAGACTTTAGTGGTAATAACTCTCAGTAAGAAGGACAATTTATGGCTTTTTACAGCATGTAATATAATTTATGGGGTGTTTTATAAAGCCATAAATCATCGGCATTTCTAGCTCCCCATTATAGCCTCATGTATTGCACAATACCAACAGTGCAATTTGTCACAATAACCACACCCTTGTCATGTCTTATTTGAAAAAAAAATCAAGATGGATATTTAAGTAGCCTATATTGTATTTAAAATAAGCACACAAAAAACATTTGAATCCGATAGTGTAGAAGGAAAGGACTATTTGTATCCTAGATGATAAGTGCACTGACCTTTCTGACCTTATTTATTTTATTATTAACTAGGGGACTATATGAGAAACATTTTACTACATTCATCTGCAGAAGTCCAACAACTCTTTTAAAAAGGTAATATAAAAAGAAGAAGAAAAAAAAACCTTTAGAATGCTACAAGCTCTTCGTCATTGATGACTAACACCCTACTCCATCCTCAGTTTTCAACACTGCACTTACACAAAGGCATACATGTGTATGTTCAGTGCACAGATTTAGAATTAATAAACTGGAGAATTAAGACATCTTACTAATCAGTAGCTTTAAGTAACAAGTGTAACATTAACATATCCCAACATTAACAGAAAGAGCAGGACTATTTGTCACATTAAACACACCAAGTCATGAACTGGAAAAGAGACTCCTCAATTAATTGCAAGATATTGTCAAGAAACTGTTAGCTCATACACAAGAAGTGGGCGGGGGGGAGGGAGAACGAGAGAGAGAGAGAGAAACATATTAGTTCTACTGTTATAGATAAAAATTTGGTAATAAAAGTGTTTGTAATTCAACCTAAACCAAAATGAAACAACTGAAACTTTTGAATGTTGCCATCACATGATGTGATTTTACTATTTTATAACTGCCATTTGGGCAATAGCAGTGGTGTAAGAAACAAAATTGGTGCCCAGGGTAAACTTCATGGGAAAGCAAGGAGGTGTGGGGCATTGGTTGGGGCCTCCAAGCTCTCCACTCCCTCCTCCAGCTTTCACTTCCTGCCCTACTATTGAGGATGGAGCAGGGTGAGGCAGGGCAACAGGACAAGACCTAGTTGTCTGCATGGCAAGGAGACAGCTGGGATGATTAGGCTGCCCCATGTTATCCCAAGTTATGGATAACAAAAAATTGTTTTTTAGATATATAGGGAGTAAAAGGAAGGCCCAGGGTGGAATAGGACCTCTACTAGATGGGCATAAGCAATTGGTGACGGACAGGGGGGACAAGGCTGAAATGCTCATTGAGTTCTTTGCCTCAGTGTTCCTAAGCGAGGGGCAAGACAAGTCTCTCACTGGGATTCTAGAGAGGCAGCAGCAGGGCGCCAGACTACCAAGCATAGACCCTGAGATGGTGCAGAGTCACTTGGAGGAACTGGATGCATTTAAGTCGGCAGGCCCGTATGAGTTCCATCCAAGCGTACTGAAGGCACTGGCTGATGTCATTGCACAGCCACTGCCAGAATATTTGAACACTCATGGTGCACGGGCCAGGTCCTGGAGGAATGGAAAAGGGCCAATGTGGTCCCCATTTTCAAGAAGGGGAGGAAGGA
>NW_005843007.1:154363-184122 GCF_000455745.1 Alligator sinensis
GGTCCAGAGAAGGGCCACTAGTATGGTTAAGGGCTTGTGGGCCAAGTCCTATGAGGAGAGACTGAGGCACCTGGACCTCTTCAGCCTCTGCAAGAGAAGGTTGACAGGTGACCTTGTGGCTGCCTATAAGTTCATCATGGGGGCACAGAAGGGAATTGGTGAGGCTTTACTCACCAAGGCACCCCTGGGGCTTACAAGAAATAATGGCCATAAGCTAGAAGAGAGCAGATTTAGACTAGATATTAGGAAGAACTTCTTCAGTTAGTGGCCAAAGTCTGGAATGGGCTCCCAAGAGAGGTGGTGCTCTCCCCTACCCTGGGGGTCTTCAAGAGGAGGTTAGATAGGCATGTAGCTGGGGTCATCTAAACCCAGCACTCCATTCTGCCTATGCAGGGGGTCGGACTCGATGATCTATTGAGGTCCCTTCCGACCCTAACATCTATGAATCTATGAATCTGTGTGTGAATCCAAAAGCTGGAAAGCCCTCATTTATATGATTTAACAGTTAAGAAAAAAGAAAGGACACAGAGAAGATTTATTACAATAATAGCACACAATATGTGTTTACTCAAAAAAAAACCCCAACTCTTAATGAAACTTTGAACTTCACCAACAAATCAATACTTGGCTAGTTTCCTTCAAATATGTTATAGTCCTTAAAAGTTAAGCAGGTCCCACAACACCTGTAAGAGGAACAGTATTAAACATACTATTTATTTTACAGATAGTACTCACAGTTCTGAGAAGTTATATGACTTGTTCATGTTAGTACAAGTGTTGGCCCTCCTATACTGCTACTCACCTAATATTTACAGCTTTTCAAAGAAACTGTTAGTTTCCCTGAACTTCATAGAAGCCCATTCACTCCCTCTTGCAAATCACAAGGAAATTCAAATATTTCTCTTGATATAATGACAACAATATAAGCCTTGCAGAATGAGAACAATCAATAGGCAAATTTGAAAAAAAAAACAAGAATCAAGCAGCAGAAAGAAATAATTTTCCAAATCATAGTTTAAAAACCTAGAATTTAAAAACAAGAACCTTATGTGGCAAGGCACCTTTTCGGTGCCTGCCACTTAAAGGGCTGGGGTAGGCAGCTGCCAGGTGCCTGATGAGGGCAGCCATTTTCAAACGTAGGCCAGCCAGTCAGGACCAACAGTTAGCTGCTTGCAGTCAAGGGAGCAGCACGATCCAGCTCCCTTGCAGTATGAAACTTTCTGGAGACAAGGGCAGGAGCTAGGGGGTGGCTTGGAGTCTCCTGGTCCTGGTTAAGACTTAAAACTAGATCCTACTGGGGATGGGTGGCCTGGTGGGGCTCCTGGTAGTGAGGAAGCCCCCAGGAAATGTCAGGCTAGTTACTTCCCCAGTGAAAGGCAAGTATAGGGTGCCTCCTAAACCCAGCCCCACATCTCTGGTGGAACTAAGATTGGACAGGAGGAGCCCAGACTCTGAGTGAAGCAGGGCCTGGGTCATCAGGATGGACCCTGGGCAGCACTCAGGCTCACCATAGAGTCCTGTGGCTGCAGAGGGGGAGCCAGAGAGAAGCTCCCGAGAGTAGTGGCCCTGAGAGGGAGCGTAGTGAGGATGCCCTGAGAGCAGGTATACTGAAGAGGCCCTGGGAGTGGGCATAGCGGCCTGAAGAGGGTGTCCTCATGAAGGGGCTAAGAGTGAGAAGTGAGAGAACCCAGCATGAGGGTACTGGGACTGCGAGTGCTGGTGATGAGTGAGTGTCCCACATGAGACTCCAGAGCTCAGATCTCAGTGCCAACTGCTGAAGAAACATCTGAGGCATGGGACATGTAAAGGGAAGGCTGAAGCATGTACGAAGGCCCTGGTGAACAGGTGGGTGAGAAAATGGACAGGCTTCTACCTTAGTAACAACTGTCATATTTTTTCTATCAAGACATGGCAGGAGAGAGAGGCAAGAGGTTACCCCAGAAACAGGCAGGCGGGCAGTGGAGTCCCGGTGAAGAAGCTACCCTGTTACATCTTAAAAAACTTTGCCTTTTTTGTCAGGACCCCGAACTTATACTTTGAGCTCTAATATTCAAACAGGCTGAGGAGGCATTACTTTGTTTCTACTTCAACCTTTAACTCCCTAGTAGGTGAAAGGAGAAAAATTATTTTTCTTTCTCTGATCATCTTGTAAGTCAGGACTGTGGCAGCAATGGCATGTCTCATCATCGGTCACAAAAATAAAAATAGCTTATACATCACTAAGGGAAAATATAAAAGTTATATTTTATGGAGCACAAACGGAAATATAGTCAAGGAAGATAAATAAATGTCCTTGTCATTTTTCTTAGTGCAGTATAGAATACCTAAAACAGACAACTCTGTTTTTGCATTAAGAGATTGTAGCTAACAGTATAATATAGCAGCTGAAACAATTACTATATACATCACTACTAGTAAGACTCTGGGCTACATCCATGTTATGCTGTCACTCCAAACACCATCTTGAAATAAAACCATGTGCTTGAAAAAAAATGTTTTTCCTCAGTTATTAAGGGGTCACTTAAGCTACATGATACAGGTAAGTAGAAGTTGTTGTGGTCCAAAGGAAAAAGAAAAAAAATGTTATATTGATTAAAAAGTGCTTAATTCCTTAGAAGTGAGTATGTGTGTCACAAAATAGGGGGAAGGTAGTATTAGAGTGATGCTAATTGTAGTATTGTATCTGTGATGGTCCAGGAATTATCTGAGAAGCAAGTATTTCTTAGGGTGATATATTTTTATCAGACCAACTGCATAGCTGGATTACATTTAGACAAGCTTTTGAATACAAGACATTCTGAGGAGTGAGAGCTACTACAGTATATTTGGAAGAAGGGATAAATGGAAATAGGTTTTCCTGAAGCTAGTGTGGGGAGGATTTGATGCAACTTTACTGAAACAAAATAGCAACTACACAACAGAATAAACTGTCTCAGAAAAAAATATGAAGGACTGAATCATACACACATCATTTAGGAGCACATTTAGCATAGAAAAATCACTTGCTCTCTCCAGTGATAGGACCTCATTATCCTCACGCTCAAGGGAAATCTACCCAATACCTTTAAAAGGAGAACCTGGGAACAAAAAAATCATAGGCCTTCTAGGCACTAAGAACCAAGGTCTTAACACCAATATTTATTTTATGACACATTATAACCTACCTGACTCCTGAATTTTGCCCATATATTAATAGTGAGAATGACACCCCTTCCTTCTGATCTGCCAGTAGTTAGCTGCTTTTCTTCTGCTGTCTTCTATCCTTGGGAACTTTTCTCCCCTCTCTTCCAAATACGGTGTGCTGCGATGACTTTCTCTCTTCAGATCTAATGAAGAATGTCTTGTATTTGACAGCTTGTTTACCTCTCTCCCAACTGTGCAGTTGGGCCAATAAATGTTCACCCTACGAAATTTGTGATGTATTTTGTTTAGTCTTATGGTGTATGTAAATCACAGTCTACCAGATTAGATCTCAAATAAGGTTATTCCCTGCTTGTCTCAGTAGTGATCCTGAATCTCTCTGCCACGTCTTGATGTTAAAGGGTTTATACTGGGAGGGTGCAACTTAAACACCACTGGACAATGGGACACTGATTCATTCCCTTGTAGTTTCGAACTCTCTCATAAAATGATCTGGCTGACCATAAAAGACGGAAACTCACAGCATGGGTTCTTTATGACAAGGATCTTTTATTAGGTATCTATCTTCCTTTTTACATTGTTTTCTCTGATTTCTTAGATATCCTTGAATCCTGGGATGAATAAAGTGACAGAAGCCTCTCCCCCAAGCTACTGATTGATGACTTCTGTAGTGAAGGTAAGTATTAAGTCCAATACCCTCTCTAAACATCCCAAGCATAAAGTCAGGTAAAATAAACAAAGATGAGCTTCAGAACTCTATGAGCCTGATTCCCCCCTTTTCTCCCTCAAGGTGTACAACTCCAACAAAAGGGTGTTTTCCCCTTTAAGTACACCAAATGGTATCAGGCTTACTGTCTTTATGTTCAGTCCTTCTAATGGGGCTCCAGCTCAGCCCGACCCTGTTATAATAATAAAAAAATAGGAAATGTTTTACTTGTCACTGTAGGGCTCAGCCGCCTTTATGCTAGCCCTCTGTTTTTCCGAAGTAGCTCCAGCTCCCAGATCATGCTCCTGCCAATGATTCTTCAGCCGGTATCTCCCAGCTTGGCACTGCTCTCTGTCTTGCACGGCCAGCTGCCATCTGGCTCCTTTGCACCACCACCATCCCACTCAGCTCACCCCACACCCAAACACACCATGTCTCCTTCCTTGTTTTCATCTGGGTCTCTCCTCTCCTCGCTCTACCTCTGGGGCAGCTCTATCTTCACCGAGCAGTTGCTTCAGAAACGCAGCTCCCTCTCTTCTTTTGCTTGCTCCTGCTGGTTTTCAGTTTGTACTGTCACCAGCACTTTCTCCTCATGACAAAATTCTTGCTGCTCACACAATAACAGAGAAGACATTTAAATTAAAATGAGGTATTATTTCAAATTTCCTCAGGTGATTTTTCAAAACTTAGATTTATAGTGGCAAAGCCCATAGAATACTATTACAATTATTCATAAAACAAGAAATAAGCAATGGATTTAAATATTCTATTATTTTTCATTTAAGGATAGCATTGTTGTCCAATCAATACTTCTACCCTACTGGTCATATCCTACCTATATTGTACTCTGTGTCTAACCATTGCTTACCTTAGAACTCCCTGGCTTCTTGGCATTTAATTGAGCAGATACTTCAACTTTTTAATTAAGATTGGCACACAAACCAAATTATTCACTGTTTATTTGTTTAGAAGAAAAACATAGTTCATTTCTAGGTTTTTGGTTGTAGCTGTGTTGGTCTAAGGACATAGGCAGACAAGGTTCTTTGAATAGGTGTGATATTTTTTATTAGACCAATTGAGCAGTTGGAAAAAAGTTTTCAGCAAGCTTTTGAGTACAATCACCCTTCTTTAGGCATAGGAAGTGTTGCTGTTCTAAGACTCCAAGGAACGAAAGAAGCTAAAAGTGTGACAGGATGTCACTGATAACGTAAACAGGTAGAAATTAGGAAAACAAAAAGGTAGAGCAGGGATGGGAGTGGGGGGAAGTGTGTATAGGATGAAGGCAAAGGTGAGTAAGGGAGGCTCTACAGTAGTAGTAATTCAAGGTAAAAGAGAGGCTGTCTGTGAAAAAGGAAATAGCTGGAAATTAGGAAGACAAAGGGAAGGGAAGGGGAGGGGAGAAATAGGTCTGCCGAGTTGGGGGAAGAAAAGTATAAGAGGTTAGTTCTGGCAGTTCCCTGGTGAATCAGATGTCAGGCAGGTTGTAACGTGTCATAAATCCAATGTCTACATTGAATCCATTTTTTTTTGTATCCAGTAGATTTATGAACTAAAGTTAGTGGGCTCATCTATGAAGGGGGATTTGTAAGTTCCCTTTGAGGATTAGAACTGAGAGATCACAGAGGGAATGATTGTCTTCTGAGTGTGCCCCACAGGTAGTTCGGTACGTATCTTTGATAGATTTTCAGTGTGTGTTCATTCTGGTGTGCAGTTGTTGTTTGGTTTCTCCTGCATATTTTCCATCAGGGAATTTGGTGCACGGGATGAGATATATAACATTTCTGGAGGTGCAGGTGTAAGATCCAGGAATGTTGATGGTTCTGTTGTGGGGTGTTGTTATTGTGTTTGTGGTGGAGATATTTTAGCAGGTTTTGCATTTCTTGTCATGGCACGGTCTGGAACCATTGGGTGTGGTTTGGATCACAGGCAGTTTACTGCTGGTGATGAAGTTAGTGAGGTTTGGTGCATGTTTAAAGGCTAGGATGGGTGGTTCTGGAAAGATCTCATTAAGAATTGGCTCTTCTTCTAGTATGGTTTGCAATTGTTCGAAGATTTTTTGTTTAAGTTCCAGGGAAGGGTGATATGTAATAACTAATGATGTGCAATTTCTTCGGGGGGGGGGGGGGGGGGGGTTCTTTCTGCACTGCAGCAAGTCTTCACATGGTATCCGGGTGGCTCTTTCAAAATTGTGATCTCTCTCTCTGGAGGAGTGTCCTTGTTGGATGAAGACCCTTTGAAAATTTGTGAGGTGGTGATCATGGGTATTCTACTCAGTGCAAATTTGGTGGCATCGGACAGTTTGGCTGTAAATTATAGCTTTCTTGGTGTTTTTATGTGCTTGCTGCTTCTGTGTAGATTTTTATATTGGTCTGTGGGTTTCTTATATATGGTGGTTTGAATTTTACCATTTTGGATATTGATCATGGTGTCCAAAAAGAAAATGCTTGTGTTAGAGTATTCAAGCGATAGTCTGATGGAGGGGTGAAGATTGTTGAATTGTGGAAATCAATCACAGATTGCAAGGTCTGGGTCCAAATGATGAAGATGAAGATATGTATCATTAGGTATAGTAAAGGTTTAATGGTGCAGTTCCTGAGAAATTCTTTTTCCTGCTCGGCCATAAAAAGGTTGGTATATTGTAGGGCCATTTTGGTACCCATAGCTGTGCCCGTGGTCTCGAAGAAGTGTTGGCTGTTGAAACTGAAATTGTTGTGTGTGAGGATGAAGTATGTGAGTTCAGTGATATCCTGGGTCTGTACTCTGAGTTAAAATCTTGTTCTTGTAGATATGTGAGGAGGCTTGGATGCTAGCCTGGCATGGAATGTTGGCGTATAAGCCAGTAACATCCATAATGGCTAGGAAGCTATTGCTAGAAAGGTGGTCTATGTTTTTGAATTTTTTCAGGAAGTCTGTAGTGTCTTGGATGAAACTCACTCGTTGGGTGATAAGCGGTTTTAGGATGGACTCAATGAAACCTGATATTTCTTCTGTTAGGGCTCCATGGTTAGAAATGATAGGTCTGCTTGGGTTTTCTTGTTTGTGGATTTTAGAGAGCAGGTAAAAAGTCCCTGGATTGGGTAGTCTTACATTTTTCTTGTAGTTCCAATGGAAATGATGTGATGGTGTTTTTGAAATGAAAAGGGGAGTTGGATCTTCCTCTAGTTTTTTATAGTAGGTAGTGTCAGAGAGTTGTCTGTTGCCTTCTTTTCTGTAGTCTTCACAGTTAAGGATAACTATAGCTCCTCCTTTATCTTCTAGTTTAATTACTATTTAGTTCAAGTCTATGATCTTTCTGTCAACACACTGTCATGAAGTGAGTAAGTTCAAAGTGTTATTCTTAAAACTGAATTTCTCAAGCACACTGAATTTAGCTTTATCCAAAACATATTTAAATACTTCTTCCCAGACTAGTGCGCAGCCAAGAACTTTTTGGGTACTAAACTGTCAACCCCCCACTGCAACTTCTCAAATTGGACTCACCTGATATCACAAGTTAATTTGCACACAGCCAATGGAATTACAACACAGTATTGAAAAGGATAGTAGGCAAAAGTACAACTTCTATCCAGCTGGGAAACTACATTTAAAGCAATGTAACATCTAACAATGTTCTAATATCTCATAGAGTTATTTTTTTAATAATGCCTCTTGTACATGTGTGCTATATCAAATGTTATTTTAAAAAATATTAACCACCTTGAACCTTAAACCACTTGCTGCCAACTTCAGAGAAGAGTCTTGAATTAACAGAGCTTAGTAGGGAAGGGGAAAACAGGGATATCTCAAAACCTCAGCCAATTTTAAATTCCTCTAAAATATATGGTTTTACTGATCTAACACTTTAACCTGCTTAGCTGTGGTAAAAGTTGGAACTTCTGCATGTGCCTTAAGAAAGCCATTCATTTTTTTTTTCAGGAATAAAACTAGATTTTACTGATCCCACCTTCTCAGGAGTCCTCTTTACTTTATTAGTAATGGGAACAGTGAGCTTGGACATATCACACTGTCATATTTTTGGTTTTTTTGTGGGGTTTTTTACTTGCAGGACCCTTTATGCTTTATTTTATATTTGTAGTTGGGGGTGGGGTGGGGGCGGAGATTCTAGTTTGTACCAAAAATAAGGTTAAAATGTCACAATGAATAACGCTTTACTGCATAGGAACTTCCATGAAACTGTTTCTTGAAATTCAATTATATTAAATCAACAGGAACAAGAAAGAAAGAATCAGGTATACAAATCTTAGTTTAAAGACATATTTTAAAAGTACAAAATAATCCAAGCTTGAAAGAACTTCATATCAAATAGTAAAGACTAACAAAGCATAGGAGGATTAACATCTGAAACTATTAGCACAAGGACACTTTGTGGAAATAGGACCCATATCTTTTGTCCTGCACATTAGACTATGCTGCAGCATTTATTTGTCCTTCAACCTAACTCCACCTACAAATAGTGTTTGTAAAGCGTTTTTTTTTTTTTTAATA
The DNA here is from genome assembly GCF_000455745.1 of Alligator sinensis. Taxonomy (NCBI): domain Eukaryota; kingdom Metazoa; phylum Chordata; order Crocodylia; family Alligatoridae; genus Alligator; species Alligator sinensis. Next base: position 162,696 of record NW_005843007.1, read on the forward strand.
TGTCACTTTTGTTTTTCATTTGGTGCAGTTTGGTAATTAAAATTAATGGACTGTACTGAATACATATGCATTAATTTAACAGTAACACAAATTAATACAGTATTTCTAATTTATGATTAGCTGGCATTGTTGGCCAAAGTATGCAAGCTCCTTTTGTTGGTCTATTTAGGAAAATTTATTTTGTACGTGTGTGGACAAATGAACATGACATATTCAGAAACTGTCTCAATTCATCCAGTGATGAAGAATGTTTTGCATTCAAAAGCTTGCCTAATTCTATTCCACCCATGCACTTGGTCCAATAAAAGATATTACCCCCCCAAAATCCTTCCCCCTTACATAAATCCTAGACCACCCTGGTTACAACACAACTCTAACACTACCACTCACCTACTTATGTTCTTTTGTGAAGACTGTAGGCTTAACTGCTCAACAGTTCAGTGGATGGAAAACTGGCTGCATGGTAGGACCCAGAAAGTTATCATGAGCGAATGTGTGCCACCCTGGTGAGAAGTGGCCAGTTGTGTCCCTTAGGGGTCTGTGCCTGGACCAGTACTTTTCAACATCTTTATCAATGATTTGGATATGGGGGTGAAAAGTTAGCTGGCCAAGTTTGCAGATTACACCAAGTTATGGAGGAGTGTGGTCATGCCAGAAGTTAGATTGCAGATACAGGTGGATCCAGACAGGGTAGAGAGCTGAGCAAACCAGAACCAAATGAAGTTCAACACCCAAGAAGTGTAAGATGCTCCATCTGGGAGCAAACAATCCCCAACATACCTACAGGATTGGTGGAGATGATTTGACTTGCACCACAGAATCAGAAGAAATTTTAAAAGGTATCACACTCTGTCAGATTTCAAATTAAAATCTATACTATTGCTCCTGTTTTCAATTGAAAAATTACTTTTATTAATTTCCACTTTCTCTTTCTTCAGTCTAACAAACTATACCTTAGCTAAACACTAATTTTGCATGATTCTGCTTGCATCTGTGAAGAGCTATCTGACTTAGCTGTTATAACAACAACAACACCAAAACCAACAACTGTTGTTGTTGTTTTAGTTTTGGCTGGGCAATAGCCATATCAGTTGGTTAGTCCCAACTGATAGTCACCCAGACAGTAGCCACCATTCTATTTGTATTCCCTCCCAGTGAAGTGAACTGCTTATTATGAAAGAATACTGCTGGACATTACTATGGCACCCAGCTTTGAAGTGTTATTCATTCAGTAAGAAACAGATCTGAAGCAACATGCATTTATTCATTTCCATCACATGGTCAGCATTTAACACTCAGTCAGTTGCCAGTTTGCATTTTTACAGACCATTCTGGAAAGTTGAAAAACCAGTAGCCAACTGTTCCTGATATATCACCTGCTAAATTAACATTTATAAGATGGTTGATACAGAAACACAGTGCTATTAGAACTGAATGTTTTGCTTTTGTCATGGCAATGAGCCAGGGCTTTTGTTTACATGGGAAAGAGATGCAATTTTAGTTGCAGCGATTGGTACTACATTTCTAATTAACTTTTCATGTGTTGAAGTTTGTACCTCCCATAATTCCAGCAGCAATTGAAACTGTAGAGACGTTTTTTCACTGTTACCTCTTACATGAGAAGCTGAATTACTATACTTTCTTAAGTACTTTTCTGTAGAGATGGCTGCCATAACATGGCATAAGGTAGGTGAATATATTCCCAATTCATATACATTTATGAAGTACTCTGGGACCCTCCAGGATATAAAAATGTTACACATGGATATTACCTTTTCCAGGTTTCTTCTTCTTCTGTGGTCATGACACAGAAACAACGCACCAAGAAAATTTAACAGATACCATTGCTAAGTCTACAGAATTCCCAGAGTCAGGTGTAAAGCCCATTTCCATACAGAAAGGGAACTGGAAATGTTGACTGCACCAAAGTTTTGCTATATTTAAGATATATAGATAACATCTTCATCATTTGGACCAAAACCCTGCAATTTTCGATTGATTTCCATCAGAAATGCAGTAATCATCACTCCTAAATCAGACTATCTACTGAATATTCCAGCACCAACATTTCCTTTCCAGACACTATGATCACTATCCAGAATGGTAAAATAAAAACCACCAAATACAAGAAATCCATGGACCGTTCCAACCTACATATCTGTACAGAACCAGCAATCACCTTAAACACACCAAGAAGGCTGTAATATACAGCCAACGACCCCCAATACCACCAAATTTGCACCAAGGAGGACACCTGCAATTGTCACCTCACAAATCTCAAAAGGGCTTTCACCCATTCGAAGCAGGTCCTGTCAGACCAACCTTGTGGCCTTCTCCAACCAGGTCACAAAATCCTTGGATGCAGGTGTCACGGTGGACATAGTCTTTCTGGACTTTAGGAAGGCCTTCAACACTGTCTCTCACTCCATTCTCATTAAGAAATTAGGTGACTGTGGTGTCAATCCCTACACAGTCAGATGGGTCGCGAATTGGCTGGAGGGTTGCACCCAGAGAGTGGTGGTGGATGGGTCTTCTTTGACCTGGAGGGATGTGGGCAGTGGGGTTCCCCAGGGCTTGGTCCTTGGGCCCGCACTGTTCAATATCTTCATCAGCGACTTGGACGAGGGGGTGAAAAGCACCTTGTTCAAATTCAGGGATGACACTAAAATGCAGGGAGAAGTGGGCATGCTAGAGGAGAGGGACAGGCTGCAACTAGATCTAAACAGGTTACAGGGGTGGGTGGATGAGAACAGGATGGGATTCAATACTGACAAGTGCAAGGTACTGCACCTAGGGAGGAAGAACCAGCAGCATACCTAAAGGCTGGGGAACTCCCTTGTCATCAGCACAGAGGCAGAAAAGGATCTTGGTGTCATTATTGATTCCAAAATGAACATGGGCCACCAATGTGGGAACACAGTCAGGAAGGCTAACCGCACCTTGTCATGCATCCAGAGATGCATCACGAGCAAGTCCAAGGAGGTGATCCTCCCCCTCTATGTGACACTGGTCAGGCCAAAGTTGGAATACTGCATCCAGTTCTGGGAGCTGCACTTCAGTAGGGACGTGGACAGCATTGAGAGGGTCCAGAGGAGGGGGGCAGCAAAGCTGACCCTATGAGCGGAGGCTACGGGACCTGAACCTGTTCTGCCTCCACAAGAGAAGGCTGAGAGGGGATCTGGTGGCCATCTACAAGCTGGCCAAGGGGGACCAGCAGGCAATGGGAGAATCCCTGTTCCCCAGAGCACTAGCAGGAGTAACGAGGAATAACGGCCATAAGTTGACTGAGAGTAGATTCAGGCTAGATATTAGGAGGCACTATTTCACGGTCAGGGCAGCTAGGATCTGGAACCAACTTCCAAGGGAAGTGGAGCTCACTCCTACCCTGGTGGTCTTCAAAAGGAGGCTAGATAATCACCTAGCCGGGGTTGTTTGACCCCAGCATTCTTTCCTGCCTATGGCAGGGGGGCAGACTTGATGATCTGCTCAGGTCCCTTCCAATCCTACCTACTATGAAGCTATGAAACCAACAAAGACACTCCTCCAGAGAGATAGATTGCACTTTTGAAAGAACCACCCAGATATCACGTGAAGAATCCCTGCAGTACAAAAAGAAAATCCCCATGAATCACACACCGTTGGTTATGGTATACCATCCCCTCTCTAGAACCTACACAGAAAATCCTCAAACAATTGCAGCCCATACTAGGATCCAATTCTTCAAAAGACTTAAAAAAATATTTCCTATGAAATCTAGAAGTTCATTCTAAAACATGTGGAAACATCCCTATTCATTGATTTTGATATATTTGTTTTATTCCTAATCCAAAATGGCAAAAACAACAACAAAAATTAGGAATAAAATATTTTGAAACATCTAATTTCAGTCCAATATTGTCATAATTAAATGGATTTGAAAAGCATTAGCTGAATGGAGCTCTCCTGATCTAATGAATATAGTAAGCTTTTGTGTACAGCCCTAGAGAGCTAAAGGCAGTCCTTGGTGGTTTTTAAATGTATTGTTTTTATTTACTTTATAAATTATATATTCATATGCTCATGTATTTTAGTTAGATTTATAGGTCAAAAATGCATGAGTTGCCACCATAAATTAAGCCAATAACTATGTTAGTATAGATGATGGTACAATGATACTTGATGAGGTTTTATCAATTCATGATTAAGAAACACAGGGTGCAACAAAGTAATTGGCAGACCTATGCAAAACTTTCTTGCATGCAAAAATTCTGCATTGAAGTATCTTCATGGAATAACCCTTTATACAAAATTGGAGAAAATGATTAGCACAAAAGTAATGGCTATACAGAGATGCATGCTCTATAGGTGACTAAATGCTTAATAGATAATTGATTGCTTACATCAATGGGATCTAAATTTTTGGCAGGAGGCATACTAGAAATTAGCTTCCAACCCTCTCCAAGTGACACTATGATTCACTTCCTCTGCCTTCTCTGCTTTCTGCTCCCTACCATATCTCCTGCTCCGCATTCTGCTCCTGGCCTTAACCAGTACTGCACTATTTTGTCCCCCTCCCTGATCTGCCAATTTCCAAGCACAGAGGTTGTCCATGCTGATAAACATCTGTCTGCTCATGTGTTGAGAGAGTAGAATCATGGTTCTGCAAACTCCATTTATCTCTGTCATGACAGATAAAAGAAACTTGATAAGTAAATAAACTTACCAATGCATGCTCATCTGAAATGTACAGGTAGGAAACAAAGAAGCATAAGATGACAACATACACTCTTTACCCAAAGATGGGTGTAAAAAGACCCCTTGTTACTAAGCTCTAGTCAGAGACAGATTTTTCATCTATCACAAAGGTTTCAAATTAAGAAGTTCACAAATTACAATCACCCTGACAGATGCTGGGACAACAGCAGTGTATAGGCAGTTTAAGAAGGTTTTGAAGAGTTTTGGAAACAACTTCTTGGTACAAGTGTTGGACGCACCACATAGAGGCTATGCTCTTCTTGATCTGCTGCTAACAAGCAGGGAAGAATTGGTGGGGAATGTAGTAGTGCATGGGAACCTGGGCAGCAGTGTCCATGAGATGATTGAGTTCTAGATCCTAAGGAAAGAAAGGACAGACAGTAGCAGAGTAAGGACCCTGAAATTCAGAAAAGCAGACTTTGGCTCACTCAGGGAACTCCTGGGCAGGATCCCCTGGGAGACCAGTATGAGGGGGGAAGGAGTCCAGAAAATCTGGTTTTACTATAAAGAAACCTTATTGGGGGCTCAGAAATTCATCATCCCAATGAACAGAAAAACTAGCAAGTATGCCAGAAGACCAAGTTGGCTTGGTGGGGAACTCTTCAATGAGCTAAAACACAAAAAGAAAGCTTACAAGAAGTGGAAACTTGGGCAAACAATTAAGGAGGAATATAAGAGTATTGCTTGATCATGCAGGGATGAAATCAGGAAGCCTAAAGTGTAACTGGACCCACATTAGCAAGGAACATGATGGGTATCAAGATGGGTTTCTACAAGTATCTCAGCAACAAGAGGAAAGTATGGGTCCCTTAATGAATGGGGGAGACTACCTAGTGACAGATGATGCAGAAAAGGCTGAAGTACTCAATACCTTTGTTAGACCCCGACTTTATGTGATGCCCAGTGACTAGGGAGACAATGGATATATGCCATTACTCATCACCTGCACATATTGTTTGTCAACAGCTTTATTCAAAATGGAGACAGCTTCGCACTAGCTCCAACAAACCAGGGAACTGCCACAGACATTAGTTTTTTCCATATTTATACACCTTGGTTTATGCTCATTAACATTTACCCCACCTTTGTCCCTCCTTTGTTCCACCCTTTGTCCTCCCCATTTTAAGCTCCACCTCTGTTTAGTGTTTGTTTCATTAGCATGGAATTGCCTATGTATTTCACTTATTTACATGTCTTTTTGCTATGAGCACATGCCTAAGACCCTGACCCCTGCTTCTTTCGGTCACTTGGGTGGACTTCGACCAAAGCTTGGAAGCTTCTGGAGGCTTCTTTACCAATCACCATTTACCCTTTCGCGTAAGTTTATCTCGGATTCTGTTACAAGTTGTGTGTTGTCTTTCACATTCCAGTCTGTTTTTCAGTCCCATGTCATACCATCTCCACATTCCTAAGACTTCACTTCATTCACAGCACACAGACTTACACAGACTCACTTGAAAATGGTTGACACAGTTAAGATGGATACTTAGCATAAGCTAATGGCTGGGTTTGGATAAGCATTCATAAGCAAAAACTGCTTTATTTTAGCATAAGCATTCATAAGCAAAATCTGCTTTATCTCCTAATGATGGCCAGTGGTTTGCAACCCATTTGTTTTATACAATGAGGTATACATCTTACAATACTACTATATTGTTAGGAAAATGCCTGCCGAAGCATTTTGCAATGTTACTTTTAACACACCATTCTGCCTTGTGGTTAGCAGCTTGCTAGGCCACAGGTTATAGCCTTTTATCCAGCTGCAAATCCAATGTTCCACAAGATCCAAATACTGTCACTCTAACAGCCTCTTTCACCTCAATCTTCACAGACAAGGTCAGTTCCCAGACTAGTGTACCTGGCAGCACATTTTGGAGAGGTGGAGAGCAGCCGACATTAGTGAAAGAGCAGGCTAAGGAATATTTAGAAAAGTTGGACATGTACAAGTCTATGGGGCTGGACACGATGTACCTGAGGGAGTTGGCTGATGTGATTGCACAGACACCAACCATTATCTTGAAGAACTCATGGTGATTGGAAGAGGTCCCAGATTATTGAAAAAGGACAAATATAGGGCCCATCTTTATGAAAGGGAAGACAAGTTCTGTGGAACTACAGACCAGTCGGTCAGCCTCACCTCACTCCCTGGAAAAATCATGGGGCAGGTCTTCAAAGAATCCATTTCTAAGCACTTGGAAGAGAAACTGATTAGAAACAGTTAGCATGGATTCCAAGAGCAAGTCATTCCTGACCAACCTAATTGCCTTCTATGACAAGATGACTGTCTCTGTGGATACAGAGAAAGCAGAGGATGCGATATACCTTGACTTTACCAAAGCTGTTGATACCATCTCCCACAATATTCTTGGAAGCAAGTTAAGGAAGTATGGGTTGGTTGGATGAGTGGACTGTAGGGTGGACAGGAAACTGTCTGGATCGTTGGGCTCAAAGGGTAGTAATGACTGGTTCAATGTCTAGTTGGCAACCAGCAGAGCCATCCCTTGTGGGGGCAAATCACTTTGGGGGGCCCCATGGACAGTGTTGTACAGGCCCCATGGACAGTGCTATTGGCATGTGCCAAAGGCACCACCACTGCATGGCCACCACACACCACTGGCTTTGCACTTCTGTTCCCCCCCACCAGCACTCCTGCTCCCCACTCTCTGCTCCAGCCACTCACACCCCTTGGGTCAGCTCTGGCAGCTGGTATCAAGTGGAGTGCCTCAGGAATCAGTCCTGGAGCTGGTTTTGTTCAATATCTTCATCAACAATCTGGAAGATGGGATGGAGTGCACCCTCAGCATGTTTGCACATAACACAAACTGTGGGCAGTAGTAAATATCTTGGAGGGTAGGGCTAGGATTCAGAGAGACCTGACAAACTGGAGGACTGGACCACAAGAAATCTAACGAAGTTCAGTAAAAAACAAAGACAATTTCCTGCACTTAGGGAAGAATAATCCCACGCACTGGTACAGGCTTGGAACTGAACGGGCAGCAGCTCTGTAGAAAGGAACCGACATGGTTACCATGGCTTATTGCTGAATATGAGCCAACAGTGGCCTTTGTTGTGAAGAGGGCTAACAGCATACTGGGTTGCATTAGTAGGAGCATTGTCAGCAGATAAAGGGAAATTATTATTCCTCTTTCTTCAGTACTGCTGAAGCCACATCTGCAGTACTGTGTCCAGTTATGGTCCCCCCACTACAGAATGGATTTAGACAAATTGGAGAGAGTTCAGCAGAGAGCAATGAAAATGTTTAGGGGGCTGGGGCACATGACTTCTGAGGAAAGGCTGAGGGAACTGGGCTTGTTTAGTCTATAGAAGAGGAGAACACTGGAGGGATTTAATAACAGATTTCAACAACCTGAAGGGTGGGTCCAAAGAGGATGTTATTAGATGGTCCTCAGTGGTGGCAGAACAAGGAGCAATAATTTCCAGTTGCAGCAAGGGAAGTTTAGATTAGATATCAGGAAAAACTCTCTTACTAGAAGAGTAGTAAAACACTGTGGCAGGCTACCAAGGAGGTTGTGGAATCTTCATCCTTAGAGGTTCTTTAGATGCAGATAGACAGAGCCTTGGCTAGATGATTTAATTGGGGATAATCCTGCTTTGAGCAGGGGGTTGAACTAGATGACCTCCTGAGGTCCCTTCCAACCCTAATTTTCTATGATTCTATGAAACTGCAAGCATACAAGAGTGTGCCCTTAACTACAAAACATAAAAAAGAGCTCATGCAGATGGAGCTGGACAGGAATTTGGCGTTATAGCTTCTGGTTGGCAAATGCCATTTTGTTGGGGATGGTGCAGAGAAGGAGAGAGAAAAGTGGTGCCAGAAAGCTAATTTTACCAAAACAAACAAACAAACAAACAAACAAACCCAAAAACACTGAAGTAAAAAAGGTTTATCAATGTTCAGGTTATAATTTCTTGTCAGAGATAGAGTAACCCATTCCAGAAATGCCAATAGTAGTTAGGCATTTCATTGCAAGTGGAAGAAGCAGCATTTTAAATCCAAGTCTTCCACCACACCAAGTAGCCTAACCCTTTCTTCCATGTTAGTCTCTTGTCTCTCACTGCTCCCTCTCCTACACCCTGGCAAAAATGGAAAAGTGAAAGGGAAACATTAAAAAAAAAATTCTGTACATTTGATTAAGCCAGATCCTTTAACTTAATTGTATTAGTACAGAAAACCCTGAGGATAGCAACACCTCTAAACATCAGTTCCCCACATTCTGTGACTACACTAGTAATTCAGTGATTTAAGAGGATTTACATTTCTGTAAGTTCTTTTTTTTCTGTTGTGAGGAGTAAGGGGAGCAGGAAAAAGTGCTTTAAGGAATGAAAAATGAATATGGCAATGCTCAATATAGCCAAATACTAATACTAAATATCACTCAACTCCCTTAGGTGTGTCTCATTGAAGCATGTCACATGGTGCCCTTATAATAAGTGATTGAGTGGCTAGCCTTCTAGTTCTCAGTGGTAATTTGTTTTCATGAAATGTATTTACAATGGATGCTTAAGTGGGATAATTTACTTTCCTTTTCCTGCTGCTTTTTGCGGGGGAGTGGGGGGATAATAGACATTAAAGAACTGGGTAACCATTGAGAGCTTTGAAATTTTCAGCTGAGGCTACAGTATTTTTTGTTCTACTACTATAAAATGGCATTAGAAACCCCTCCACTCACTTGTTTTGTCCTAATCAAAACAAATGAGGCTCTTATGTACCAAGTTTTTTTGAAAAAATCAAAAGTATAATCCCTTACCTTCATGTCACACTACAGAAATACCAAATTTGTGACTACAAATGAAGCTCAGCTATTTCATTAAGAATGCAGACATTAAATGTACAGAGTAGCTCATTAGACCACGGCATCAATGACAATTTCTCTTGCTTTAGTTAAGAAGCGGGTAATAGATTTAGCTATAGATTTTCCTCCTTTTTCATATGTAGCAGCCTTTAAAAAATGGACCCACCTGAACAGAATGGGAAGGGCTGCCTGGCAGAGAGACAGAGTTTGTCCCAGAGGGGACACTGTAGGCTCTGAGGGTAAGTGAAGCTGTTTTGGAAGCAGCCCTGTTGGAAGTGGGAGGGGTTATGTAACCCCAGCAAAGTTTTGAAATAGAGCCCTTAGCAAAAGCCTGGGAAGGGCCCTGAGCTGGAATTGGCTGAGAGGCTTGGATAAAAGGGGGAGCAGTTTTTCCTGTGTTGGGGGAACACAAGAGAGAGGGGGCTGAGGGAGAAGCTGGAGACTGGATTCAGAGTCTCAGCACAGTGATCCCTTGGAGAGCCCCTGAGTGTGGCCTGCAGGAGTAGTAGTGGAGAAGCTGTGGCGGCAGGATCAAGGATCAGGCAGGGACTGCTTGTGTGGAGTATCCAAGCCTGGAGAGACCTGACTGCAGTCGGTGTGGCTGGGTGAGCACAGCAGAGCTGGGGTGGGGACTTCCAGAGTCTGCCCTAGTTTCCCTGATGGATGAGGGGCCCCAGGGGCAGGCAAAGCCCAGGGAGGGGCTGCATTTGCTGGGGCTGTGAGGCTGTGTGGGGCAGGAGGGTTGCTACAGCCTGCAGCCCAGATACTGCTCCCAGCAGAACCAGGGAAGGGGGTCAAAGGCAGGGGAAGATTGTCTTGCAGGAACTGCAAAGGAGTCGCTGCTTGCTGCCCAGAGACCCCAGGAGCATGGAGATGGACACCAGTGCCAGGGAGCATCCACAGACCACATGCAGGGACACGGACAATCCCACTCCCTGAGATACCCCGCCAGGGGCAGTGCACATGGGATCCCCAGTACTCTGTGTGCAAATGAGAGACTGTGTAAATAAGTTCTTGAGGGTTTATTAGTCGGTATATCCATGTGCTTATTTAATGATTATTTGTTATGTTGTAAATAATTAAATCTTGTAAATAGTTTGAGAATTGTCTGCGAGGGTGCTTAATTGTAAGGGGAGGCTCTCCGTTTGGGGGCATTGCAGCAGCTTCCCAGGGGGGCTGGGCAGGGCTACAGGCTACTGGGTACCCCAGGATCCCATTATTCAGGTGAGGGCACATGTAGTATCGCACCTAGGATTATACATATTTCTAAAGTACATATATACGGTCAGAGAGGATCATATGATATCTTTATGCTCCTGAATTTCCAATAAAAATACTGGCATAAGAACGTTATGTTACTTGACAGCCCCCACCGTTTGCTGACATCTGAATTTTTGTCAGATGCTTCAACCTTATTTCTTCCTTTAACTACTGTTTCAAGTTAGCAGAAACAGGCCTTGGTTTGTATAAATTAGCACCAATTTGTAACACAGTAATTGGATACATTCATATTCAAACCAACAGCATCCACTATAGATGTCATAATTATCTTGTGCACAGGTTTTTTTCCCCCATTAGAAAACTACAGTCCTGTTTATATGTATGAAATTGGTCTTTCTGATATAATAATTATAAAGCATTTGAAGTGCAAAGTTCATTGCTTTAATTGTTTTTTCCTCAGCACGTTAACTTTCTGATTTTTCACATAAAGGATAACTCCTTTCTGTTTAGAGCAAAAAGGTGATGGAGTGGAAACTGTTAAGTGTTGGCAGGGGGAAGCTTCTGCATAGGTCTTTGAAAATATGACTGTGTGAGAGTGCTATTTTGTGTGTTTCCCTGTATCAAAAATGCAGATAACTGTCATGGAATAGCTTTCACGGATGTATCACAAGGATTATAATAATGCATGTCTCTTGAATGAGAGGAGAAATAAATGGGGTCTTTACTGCAGCCCCAGAAGTTTATACTCATTTTATTTTTTCCCCATTTCCATCCTTAATTAAGTGCAAAACTAGACAAGTAACAGGAAAAGCTACTCTGGCATAGAATTATACTCATTTTCTGAAATATTAGTAATGAAATTAATGCAGGCTTTTAAGTAGTATAAATAATTATGAATTTATACTATTTTGTGTCTCTAAAAATGTAGAGGATGAATGAAGGCATTCTTGTTCAGTGAAAAGTAAATGATAATATTTCAGAAAACATTGCCAGCTTATTTTCTATCTATCTAGAGTATTACTATAGGACTCTGTTAATCCAGAGGTCTGGGCAGGACTCTGATTGTGAAGTTGATTTTTAATCCATTTTCAAGACATAATTCATTTAAGTATGGTACCAAAATACAAGTTATGACTTTACACTTTAAAAAGCTAAATGGAGCCCATACTGGCAACCCAGAGATGGAAAAAGTTAAATACATCACAAATCCTACTGCTTTAAGACATGTGTCTACACATGCATTAATCTGCCTTTAATGCACATTAAATTTAGTACCTTAGTGCATCTATACACCTGCTGTATGGGATGGGGCAGAGGGCAGCACTTTAATTAGAGTGACTCTGAGAGCCACTCTAATTAAAGAATCTGGAGCTTCTCATGTATCAGCACCCCACACTTCAAAATGGTGGCAGGGATGCATTATCTAAAGCTCATTTGATGAGTTTTAAAGTTCCCACACCACCATTTTGAAGCACAGGGACACTGCTACCTAAGTTGAGGAGTGCAGTAATTACCATGCTCCAGCAGACTCAATTAATCAAGTCTGCTGTGATGTGCTGTAATTACAGGATCTCAGAGCAGCCTCCACACAGTAAAATAGTGGCCCAGGCTCTCTGTTACTTTAATATAAAAGTGTAGCCCAGCCAGAGAGCACTGCAGGGCAGGCAGAGCACAGCAGCAGCCACTTACCAGGGCAACAGGGCTAATGAGACAATTATTAGCCAGCCCAGGCAGTCACCCAACCAGAAGTAGACAGTCCTTGGAGTACATAAGCCTGGGATTTGGGCTGGCAAGCCAGTCTAGCCCTGCTTGCTGCAGTGTTAGGACTTCGTGCCCAGGAGAGGCACCCAGGGACACTAGTCTGATTGCTTTACTTCCTGTGGGAACACTGAGGCTCAGGGAGCTCAGGAGGAGGACTGGCATACCTCCCAGCCTTGCAACAGTAAAGAAGGTTTGCCATCTTTACCCTTGGAACAGAGGGCTGCTTTCTCTGTTGCTGTTATGTTACAACCTGGGGGATTAAGTTTACTTTATCATTTGTACCCAATTTAGGGTTGGGACTACAGAGGTGCCAGGGGAAGGCTCAAGCACTTATTGAGTCCATAGTGGACAGAGAGTGCAAGGTGCAGCCACATAGTGGCCAAGGGCTCAGCAGACAGGGACCTGGGACCTGGTGACTGAAGAGACAAATGAGAGCTAGTGCCTCAGAGACAGATCTGATTCAGTGGACTCAGGCTAGAAGACCTAGCTAGATTAAAGCGGCAGAGGCTGAAGCCCCAAAAGAGGGAACAATATCCATGTAACACCTGTGAGGCATGGGGCATGGTAAAGGGAAGGATTTGGAGCCATGGAATTAAACCTTAAGGCTTGAGGTGCCCTTCAGTGGCACAGTTATGGAGTGAGGCCAAGCGAGGGGCCTAAGGACTAGTGAAGCCCCTTTCCCCTGACCCTCTTTCCCCCTGACCCACAGTACCTCAATTTGCCCTTCATCTGACCCCATCTTGATTATTGAAGACGTGTATTACTCCTTTACATAGAGAGCAATGCCCCCCCCCACCTTTTTTTTCTGCAGTCCATCACATCTGTACAGACTATGTCCCTCAATGCCTACTGCCCAATCATGGGTAGGGTCCTACCAGGTTTCTGTTAACCCAACCAGGTCAAAATCTTTGTTTGCAAGCAGGAGTGTGAGTTCCTCCTTCAGGAATGTGAATTCCTCCTGCTTGTTCCCCATGCTCCTAGCATTAATGTAAAGACACTTAAGCCCCACAGTGGGTGTCCTTGGTACCCCCCCGTCTTGATGCCTAATGGCATCTTGATGCCTTGGTACTTATGTGGGTTTGTTTCAGTGCATGGCTTATGGTCTGTTGATCCTAGGTTCACCCTGTCCTCAGCATCCCCATCCCCCAATGAATCTAGTTTAAAGCCCTGTGTAGAAGATCAGCCAACCTGCAAGAGAACAGACACTTGCTTTTTGAAAAGAGACCATCATGTCCCAGCATGCCTTTTTAATGGAAGTGTGGATTGAGGTCAAATAAGCTAAAGCCTGTGTGGTGGCACCAACTCCAGAGCTGCAAGTTGACCTCTCCAATGCAGCTGCTGTGATGCTGACCATGACCGCTAACTGGGAGGACACATGAGAAAGCCACCTGAGCCCCCAAACTCCTAAGCCTGGCCCCCAGAGCCATGTGACCCAGCCTAGACTACTCCAGGCTGCAACATCTGTACCCACATGGATGAGGACCATGGGATAGTAGTCGGAGGGCTGGATGAGGTCATAAATCCTCACAGTGATGTCCCAAATCTGGGTTCTAGGCAGGCAGCATACCTCCCATACCATGGGATGCAGGCAACAGATGACTCCCTCCATTCCTCTCAAGAGGGAATTGTCCACTACAATGACCCAGCATCTCTTCCTCCTGCTGTTTGGATGGCCCTCAGTCTGCATGGTGGTGGATGTGGGCATGGCTTCCTCTGATGCATTGGGCATGGATGTGGGCATGACTTTCTCTGCTAACAACATAAAGGCACAAAACTTCTAACAACTACCTATTCATTCTTTCCACAACTGGTCATAGGCTTCTGTCCTGAGAATCCAGCCTAAAGTCTCTGCCAAGTAAACTTACCACTATATTTGTTTAACATGAAAATAAAACTGAAGAACCTGACTTCCAAATAGTCTCCCACCTACCTGATATGCTGATTTCCTTTTCTCAATTCCCTTCCATGAGCAGTAGTCCCATAGCTCAATCTCTGCTTGTTTGCACGGACATCTATCATCCCTTCCCGCTTTCAGGATAGGGAAGCTTGCTATAGTTACTTTCTGCTTGCAAGCCTCCTAACCTTGTCCCAAGCCTTGCATGCAAGTTGAAATATTCATTCTTTCCTGGTTTGTTTATTTATTTAAACATTGTTACTTGGCTCTTTGAGACTGTTACGTCTCAGCTCTGTATTCTTGGGCAACCCTGGTACAGGATGCAGTCTGTCTGACTCACAAAGGACTCACCCCCCCCTCCCTCCCTCCCCTCCTCTACCTAAACGAAACTGATTAAGATGCAGTGAGAGACGCACCTAAGACCCTCACAAGATAAGGGTGACAAGAGTGAATCAACTGCCCTAGGTCTCATTTACATGAGAGATGGAAAACAGAAAGCCTGAAGCAGAGACTGCAGTGAATTCTGGGACCAGAGAAGCAGGAGAGCGCTGAATGATGGGGAATCTGTGCTTCCAATGTTAATCAACCCATGTTCACATACACCCACCTCAGCATTTATCAGACCAGTTCTAATCTGGATTTACTAAGGACTTTTCCCCCCCAGACACACACACACAGCTCTAAATTTAATAGGCATCTTGGGCCGTACATTCCCCAGTCCCACTATGGGAGGCCTATTTAAACTTGATTGACTAAAACTCGGTTGCCGGGTTAGGGAATGCTGAGGCAAGAGACCGAGTCAGAGTGGGTATGGGCAACATTTGAACAATGGTTAAGGGTTCATCACAGCATCCAGCCTGCTGGATCCCTAATCCCAGGTGTTGTCATATCTTTCCCGAGATGACTGGTGGGAGTCCTCTCCACAAAAGTTTATGAGCACCCCAATAATTGT
The DNA here is from genome assembly GCF_000455745.1 of Alligator sinensis. Classification (NCBI taxonomy): domain Eukaryota; kingdom Metazoa; phylum Chordata; order Crocodylia; family Alligatoridae; genus Alligator; species Alligator sinensis. The sequence continues at coordinate 178,072 of NW_005843007.1, forward strand.
CTTAAGTCTGTTAAAAGACTATAGTAAGATCTGGAAAAGTCATGCTAAGCTGAGGCTTGTGCACAACAAGTAAAAATCCAAAATCCTGATGCTGCAAGCTATCTATTATTCCTGAAGAAACCATGAGATATCCTATCAGTATATCTGCCATCCATAGGAATCTCAAGATGGCTCCCAAGTATTTGGAACCCCTGTGCTGACACCATCCCCTGTCGTTCTTGGGACGCTGGAAGAACAGATTGTCTCTCTCTTCAAGGATTGTGCTACGGACTGTGCCTGTCAGCTTTGCAGCCTGAGTACCGTGGACTAGGTGAGATCCCAGCGTTCTCTGTCTTCTTTCTAGGCATAAACTTCTGAACCTGAACTGTATCAGTTAAGCTTGAGCTAAGTTTCCCCAAATACTTAGTGAAACCAGGGTAGTATTGTCATTGTTGGTGTTTGTTTTTCTTTTGCATGTCTATTACTACTAGTACTATTATATATTTCATATGCTTAGCAATAAATAACTTTTATAGTCAAACTGGTAGTAATTGGGTATATTTTTCCTTCTCTGCTTCTCTTTCCTCCCGTGCTCTGCAGCAACGCTTCTTTTACCTATGCTAAAGATCCCTGTGAAGCCCAAATTATTGTGGGGTCTGCTCATCAAGAGGCCAAAGATTGGGACGTGCTGAGTTTGAAACACATAAGGGGATCAGCTTGTATAGGCTGATTGACCCAGTTTGACTCAGACGTGCCCTTATGAACTGAATGCTGGCCCATGAGGGTGTCAGCTGGACACCCAGCCGGATTCAGAGGGATTCTGTTTACCTGTGTGCTTGTGTCTGACTGCATTTTATTGTTGCTCTTATGAACTGATTCTTGGCATATGAGGGTGTCAGCCTGTCCATGCTGATCAGCCCGGCCAGGTCAGGCGTGTCACGTTAATTTGTGTGTGTTTGTGTGTATGACTGATTTGGTGACTGGAGGAACCCAGTCCCATTGAGATTGAGTCCTGCAAGATAGCTCCACTGGGGGTGAGGCCTTGCAGAAGGGAGAAATACAGCTCTGTATAGTAACACAAGCAGCACATTGACAGAATCACCAAGACCCTAGAAACTATCCCTAATAAATGAGCACGCCCCAAAGTAATGGACAAATTTGGTAACAAGACTCATAAGTGAATCTATTTAGCAAAGTGAGTTTTCTAGCAGAAAGATGTAAAGTGGAACTAGAAGTATCTGTGCTAGATAAAAGTTCACTGGGTCTCACAAAATGCATCTTTTATGCAATCACAATATGGTTAGGCTCACCATGAACACCCTATTCCTTAATAATGCTGCTTAAATTACATTTTGAGTCACTCACACACAATTTTCTTCCTTGCCCACCTAAGAATATCTGGAAAATGTTAGATCAATGATGCATCATAGCAATGTTTCAACCTTTCTGCCAGCAATTCAGAATGTAAGAAAGGTTTGCCTAAAGCCAGGGGTGGATCCAGTGGTGGGAGAGGGGTACAGTGGTACAGTCCACCCTGTTTAGATTTCTGGTTCATCAAAAGTTTAAAACCAACTGCTGGACAGTGACAGCAGCATTTCTATTCAGGCAGCAATGATGAAACCATGCGACTTCATGGCTCATTATAATCTACCCGATTCCTGCTAAACTCTTCATTCCACAGGTGTTAACCCCCACCCTCCTTTTTAACTGAGTTAATGTTCCACTAATTAAGCTATCATTTCTTCTGATGTTCATTAGCTGCTCCTGGCAATGGAGCTCCTGTTTCACTGTTCTGTAGACTTTTTAAACAAGCTAAAAACATTTAACTCTGGTGAACCTTAACTCAGGTGTGGAAACAACTTTCAGTGAACTATTGGATGCATTGTCAAGATGCGCAAGACAGCCAGATTTTATTTATTCAATTTGAAAGAGGTGTGCATTTAATTATAATGACTACAGCACTAATAAACAACATCTTTTGATTACTTCTTTCCTAGTTTATTTTGGGGGTTTTTATACATGATATATGATATAACAAATTAGTGCACATTCCAAGAAAGATGTACTTGTTTTTGCTTCAATCTTAAACTGAATAATAGAGCCCAAGGTCCCTAGCATATAAGTAATACTTCTGAATTCTATATGCGATAATGGACCACACCATCTGCATCTCACTTCTCAAAATTCTATACCTCTCCATGTCCGTGGGATCCAGCCACCACAAATTTACATAATCAAGCAGGAGTCTGTGTATCCATGTGCTTGCATATCCATGCATACAGTTTACTCATTAATACAGATAGCCACATGGAGAAAGGGTGAGTTCAACAGCCTCAGGTCACTATTCCCATCCAAAAAGTGTAACAGCAACCACAGAACCACTGTTCAAAATTCATGCCCCACTTCTAGGCTGCAGAAGGGAAACTACCTCAAAATCTTCCCCTACATGGATTGCACAAAACTAACCTTGTTTACCCACATTGTCTGTCCTAGAACATTCATTAACATCTATTTTTGCAAAAAAAAGAGAAGTTTGGATCCTCAAGACTTCAGCAAATGCGTATTTCAAGTTTAGGGACCACATACAAGTTTTGGGATTGAGTTCTTCGATCGGTTTGACTTCTATTTAAACAAAAGTTTCAATTTCACTAGGGAGGTGTCTGTGACACTCCATGTGTCAATAACCTGTTTGATGATTTCAGGCTTCATCTCTCTGTGTTGAGTTTTCCCACATTACAGTGGTGAAAGATTTACTAACTTTGCAGAACATTTTGAGATCTACTAATATAAAGTACTATAGAAAAGCAGGGTATTAATTGTATTTCGAGACAAAATAAAAGAACCAAAAAAAATCACCCTTAATCATGTTGTCTAAATGATGTTAACTGCAGCTTTAGCAGTGCTATTCTCACTAGTTTTTAAGACATCATTTTGTTATAAGCTATCATTGTAAGGTAAACATCCAAAGAATTCTGAATTGGATGGAAATTTCATTGAGCTAATTGGAAGGTTAAAAAATGACAACATACACTGTAACCTCCTTAGTCCATCAGGTATGAAGAAAGAACAGCTACTGAAAGTCAGATGAACCTATTATATAAATAGATTCTTTGACAGGATATTTAATTATTATTCTTTTATAATAAGCTTCTAAGTTATTTTGCATTCATATAAAAAAAATCAGATGCTGCAATGCATACAAATTTACAAAATATAAAAATATAACCCAAATATGTTTCATTTACTAGTTATACAAAGGATATCAACTATTCTAATTGTTTCCAACTCACCTACACCTATTTGTTCAGATAGCAAGTGCATACAATTATAGGTTTTGAAGATATATGTCCACCTGTGCAGGCAATCAAGGAATAATTCTTCTTTACAGACACACTGAAGTGTTGGTAACTTTTTTTTTTTAAAATCACAAATACAGTACTATAAATAAATCTTGATAAATGGCAACCTTGATTTACAAGGAAGAAATGCTGCAAGCACCGTGGAACATTGAACTTAAAGTGATTTTCACTATTATACTTAGCTGTTGCCAACAGAAAGTCATATCTGAATGATGTTGGGATAACTCCATTCATTCAGAAAGATTGCCATTCAGTTTAATGTACTGCCACTGGAAATTTGTTCATAATATAACTTATTCTCTGCTTTGCTTCACTATTAAAATGTACAAAAAGAAGAAAGCCATCATTGATTGTACAAGGTCATTTTGTCATATAATAGATCTTTCCATTTATATATATTTTTTAACTTATATTCATCCCTTCCCTTGGTAAGGTGGCAGCCCATTACTCATAGCCCCATTCTCCAAATAATCATACACCATGGGTCTTTCCCCGATGTTTAAACCTTTCAGTTACTTGTATAATTGCTAGAATACCCCCTGCTTCAAAGCAAGTGAGACAAAGGACATGCAACAAGGGGAAACTAGGGAGCACTAAGAGAAGTCACGTAATGGTATAAAAGTAAAAGATTAAGCTAGAGGAGAACTAAAACCAATTAATTCCTCTATGAAATTATCCACAGGGGGTCAGTGCAGTTGAACCATCTCGAATTTCTTTAGTCCCTGAAAGTGTCTACATGTTCATTAACGCGCTTTTGCTACAGTACATTGAATTTAGTACCTCTAGTGTGAGGTACTAAATGCACATTAGGCTGCCCTAATGCACAGTAGCAAAAGCACATTTTTTTAGCGATGCTTAATGTGCAATAACCTAATTTTATTGCACATTAGCATATCTTTTTACCATGACTTTCTAATGTGCAGTAAAATAGGCTACTGCTCATTAGAATGCATGTATACATGAACTCCCAGTGTAACGATGTGTCCTTGTTTTGCTGAAGTGTCCTTATTTTGCTAGTGTCCTTATTTTGCTTCATAATGGCCAAACTATTGAAAACATTATAATGGAAAATCATTTTGTCCATTTTATTGTTGAAAAATGCTTCTGTATAGTGTATCTGCTTACACTCTTAATAATTTGTGTTGGTATTCTCTGAAGTATTTCATACAAGAGTAATACTGATTAATATAAAGGCAGAAACTCATGAATAATTATTCCTCTATTCACGCGAAAACACTGAGGGAATTACTTTTCCCATTTTCAGGAACTAAAAATGCTTCCAAAAGTTATTGTGCTATCACTTTAATTGCTCTGGAGACTTTTCTATGAGTGTTACAAATTACCATGTAATGCATTTCAGCACACACTACATGTGAGGTAATGGGAAAACTACTTTTCATCACACCTGAGTAATCCAAACACTTGAATTGCAGTCTTGTAACCAAGGACTATGTTGGCCCATTTTATTTAGGCTTCATTCATATTAGAGGAGACAGCTTGGGGACGCTATTTTGTTCACTGGAAATATTAAGATTGTGAGTGCTTCAGAAGCATGAAATATAGGCCTTTCATGATCTCACTGTAAAATAATTAACATGTGATGCGCTGCAAAAGCTTATTTTTAGATTGTATAATAAAACACATTATTGAAGTTACATAATCGATAATATATTAAAATATAAGAAATGCATTAGTTATACATACAAAAAAGATCCAATTCAAAGGATTCTATAACGACAACACTGGCATCACATTTTTGTCATTATTCTATATAAATTATGGGTTGCAGATCAGTACCATATGCTTGTTAAAACATAGCACTGGATAAGTCTGAAAATACATCATTCCCATTAGTCTAATTAGAATTAATGCTTCTTGGTTCAAGGCCCAAAAGGTCTTTTATTATGATATGCAGACCATTTCTCATGTTACCCGTACATCTCAGAGAATTAACTATAAAGTAACTGATTCAGTTAAGAAGTTATTGACCCTAAATTCAAATTGAATTCAAAACTACATGTTGTCCCAGGGGAGCTGGGGTTTAAGGAGGGCCCCAGGCCAAAGGAGAGCCCCACTTACCTCCCGCAGAGCCCAAAGAGCCGGAGGAGATGTGCGCAGCAGGACCGCCATTGCTGACGATTAGCCGCGCGTATATTCAGCTCTGGCTGAGCAGCATGGGCGGGAGACGCCGCCCAGCAGAGATAAAAAGCTGCTCTGACAATGCGGCGGGGCGGTTGATGAGCAGAGACTTGAGGGGAGAGCCCTCACCCGGAGGGGCTCAGCTGCCATGTCTGGCAGCGTGGAGAGTCAGGGGTGGAGTCTGGAGAGGCTCCGACAGAGGAGCCAACAGAGTCGGCAACAACGCCGACAATGGAGCCGGCAGGAACACCGGCAGGTACTCCAGCAGAGAAGCCGGCAGCAAGGCCGGCAGCGGAGCTGACGGAGTCAACAGTGACGCCGTCAGTAGAGGCAGCAGCAAAGCTGGGAATTACACTGGCGGAGGAGCCGGCGGAGGCCACAGCGACAGCACCTGTGGTAGAACCGGCACCAGCACCAGCGGAGAGACCGGTAGCAGACATGGGGAGAGAGCAATGTCGGGGGCACGCCGGCACTGAGAGCAACGAAAGAACCGGCATTGAAGCTTGGGAGAGGAGGTAACTGGGGGCGTGGCCAATAGGGCCTCGTCGGGGCGCCACCAAGGGGGGGCGGCGCA
>NW_005843007.1:184154-196833 GCF_000455745.1 Alligator sinensis
GTCGCGCCGCACCAGGGGGCGTCCGAAGACCCAAAGAGGGACTGGACAGGTGACCTACATGGCCCACTGTGGCCCTTAGGAAAAGGCGGGGACTCAGTACCTGAGCGGGGTGAGCCGCCAGAGCTGTGGAACCTTGGCCCAGGGGAATCCACACAGCCCATAGACCAGAGGCACCCTTTGGGGCCTCCTGGCCCAGTAGCTTTGGGACATCGGTTGCCACGGTGGTGGGATTGGCACATCACGTCACAGGGTGATCAGTGTAGGGCGGTAGGGAGTCGGACTGGAGGCACCAGGTCCAAGGACTTCGAGGACCATACACCAAGGCCCAAAGACTCAGGTACATAGCTGGCAAGCTGTGGGTAGATATTGGGGAGAGCTGAGAACACCAAAGGGGCCCGAAGGTCGGCAACCTAAGGTGGCGAGTGGCTGGGGTGTAGGGGAGGTCGGAGCCCCGTGAGTGCTCACCAGGAGGCACGATGACCCTGGAGACTGCCTCGAAGGGGAACCCCTCCACTGAAATAGCACTCCAAGTCATGGCAGGTGAGTTAAGGGGATCTCCTGACGCCAGCAGGGGTAGCCTGTGGGGTCCACCCGCGAGGATAGGCATAGTCCATAGTCTGGGCTAGGGCGGCGCGGGAGTGCCTAATCGAACGGAGGCGGGCACACATGTATATGATGGATACACAGGCAGAACAAAATGACAGACAAGCATGCTAAAACCATAGGTAAGTGTGAGGCTTACGCCCCTCTCACCACCCAGTCTATCAGGGTCTGCCCAGCCCCTCAACTCGCCTGCCACGACTTGGATGTTAAATGCATTTTAAGAGGGGTCTACAGTGGAGATCTTAGCATGGATGGGGCCTCCCGATAGATGGCGGTACTCACGGTTGTTCGACGCGGTGTTCCACGGGGCTCTGCCTCCCCTACACCCTGTCCACGCGCCAGCCATTGGATGATGCATTACAGATGTTTCCTGGCCTCATATGATGGCCTCAGACCAGTTCTGGGGTTCTGGTCGCTCTCCCTCCCTTCTGGAGGGAGATTTCCTTCTCTCTTTCTATTAAAAAAAAAAATATATATATATTCCTCCAGGTCAGGAGGAGCTGCAGGGTTATCCCCCCTTATTCCAGCTCCCTCCTGGATTCTCAGCTGTTTCCTCTCCCCTACTGCAAGCAGGGAGCTCCCTTGCCCCCTGAGTGCAAGCTCCTTCAGGTGTGTGCAGGAGTGCCTCCTGCTCTGCCTCCTGCAGGAGGCTTAAAGCCCTTCCCTGGGCTGCCTGCTAGAGCCTCGCAGGTTAGGTTGCTTCCTCCCCCTGCCGGAGCTCGCCTCACGAACTGCCAGCGTATGCTCACTCTCTCTGGCTCTGCCCCTGTCCCCGCTCTGATGGGGTTCTTAAATCTTCTCGCAGCAGCCAATACGGCTGCGGGGGGTTGGTCCGCCGTTTCCCCCACCAGCTGATGCCACAACCGGCGTAGTGCCAGTTCGCGCGGCTGCGAACGTGGCTCCTGCTCCTTCTGCTCTCCAGGAGGCACGTACACCCCTCTGGGGGCTTGCTTCAAGGTCTGGGGTCCGCAGGCTCTCTTCTCTTCCCCTTGAGAGCCTGTGGGGGCACCTCGCTGCCACAGTAAGGTATTAAGTTGTATACTGCAGAACCAACCTGCTCTTCTTTATCTCATGGGTATTACCATACCTAACATCTGCATAAATTATTATGCTTGGAGTCTGTGGGGTAGACAAAGTAACAAAGCATTAAACAAAACAAAACAAAAAAGTCCCAAGTAAAGGGTCAGTCCTAATACCGGAAATAAGCCCATTACACCAAAGAGGTGTAAACCATGCTTTAACTAACAAGAATGTTGATTCATTTACATTTAATTATTTACCTCTCAGGTAAATTTCTTAATCAAGGTAAAACTTACCATTATTTAAGTCTTTTGGTTATTTTCCCATTTTAGATCCTTTCCTCTTATCTCTACATCATCATAATGAGCTGTGTACTAGGTGTGTGTGAAGCAGGCCATATTCAACTTGGATTCTGATTTTGTCTGAATCAGGGACAGTGATTTAATTTATTGATTCGGATCACTGTTCCTGATTCAGTTTGGTTGAATCTGAAGATTTGATGCTGATTGGGAGAATCAGTGATTCAGACATAGACACAGCTTTAAAAGTTTTTTCTTTGTACCTAGAGGTAACAGTGCAGCTTATGAATGCTGCGATGCTGGGGCAGATGAAGCATCCCACGGGGGGAGGGCAGGGGGTGCTCCACATACTCAGTGGTGAACCTGGAAGTGGACCAGAAATACTTCTGCTTCACTTCCAGGTCCACTGAGGATCTCACTGGGGAGGTCCCTCTTACTCCCCAGCTTGGCAATCAGCTACAGAGGGACCCTGGGTGCCCCCCCAGGCCCAGGAGGCACCAGTCACTGAGCCAGAGGGTGTGGGGGGGCCTCCTGCGTGCTCCCCAGCAGCCCTACAAGTGGACCGGAAGTGCTTCTGGTCCACTTCCGGGTGTGCTTGCTGAGAGCACTGGAGCCCCCCGCATTTCTGTGGGACACTCCATGCACCCCAGCATTGCAGCATTCATGAGCCACCTGCTACCTAGAGGTATTTAGAAGAAACATTTAAAGCCGTCTCTTTGTCCAAAACTGTGAATCTTTCCAAATCTCTCCAAATTGATTTGGAAGGTTCCAATTCAATTTAGAGAAATTAAAGGGTCCTTTGATTCAATTTGGATGTGGAGATTCAGCCACCAAATTGGCTGAATCTCTGTGAAGTAGAATGAGGGACTGAAGCTTTGCATAGCCCTACTGTGTGCATCTTTAGTTCAATGTTTTATCTCTTGCTGAGATTTCCTGTTTTGATTCATGTTACATGTATATTTAATTAGGCTTTAAAACAAAAGGCAATAATTATGCCTGCTTGAATATTTAACGCATATATTCAGGATTATTTTATATTTTATACTTCCCTGTAATAGCAAAGTCGGGGGGGGCGGGGTTGTATGTATACACACTTTCTTATTACAGGGAAGTATAAAATATAAAATAATCCTGAATTAGTAGAACACTAAACCTACTTTTTAAGACAAGACTTGGTATGGTAGCATGCTATTTCAAAAATATTTGTGTGTATATATTTTTGTGCATATAATAGACGTGGATTCCTCTTATTTGGGGGAGTATTTTTTTTTTTTACCTAATGATTTTTTTTAATGATATCCAATGATTCATTGGGGCATATAATTGCAACATATGCAACTCAAATGTTGTCTAAGGAGTTTATGGTTTACCAGATATTATCATAATTAGTTACCTCAGTTCTACTGTGACCACCAACCTCTCACTGTATGAAGAACATGATGTCCACATGGAAAGACTGCCACAATCTTCAGCAGACTAACTAAAAGAGCATGGAAGAACTCAAAGCTTACCATCCAGACCAAAATGCTATTGTACAAAGCTTTGCTGGCTAGGCCATCTGAGAAGATTGGAAGATGGATGTATACCCAAGGACATGCTATATGGGGAACTATCGGAGGGAACAAGAACAGGATGCCCCAAGCATTGCTATAAAGACACATGCAAGTGAGATATGAGGTATTTGGAATTGATCCTGGCCAATGGGAAACCTTGACTAGCAACTAGAACAAATGGTGTCATCATCTCCAATAGGGCATTAAAGTTCATCACGGGAATTAGCTCCAGTAGCATGAAGAGAAAAAGAGTCTGTGGCTCTTGAACCACCCAGTCATGACACACACATTTGCAACCACTGCCATAGATCTTGCAAATCTCAGATTGGACTATTCAGTCACATGAGACATCCATCTCCATCATAGGCTGTAATATCCATTGGATAAATACAAGGCAACTTCAAATTTAAGATGCCTTGCAAATAATTAGATTCCATGCATAGAAAGAAGATTCCACCCCCTGCCTACTTGCCTTTTGCAGCAGCTCTGGCTCCAGGGCAGTCAGCAGAAGCAGCTCCTAACTGGACTGGGCTGGGCTGGAGCCAGAGCTACAAAAGGTAGGGGAGCAGGCAGTGGAGGGAAGAAAGCAGCAGGGCCTGGGCTGCAGAAGCTGCTTGCCCCAGTCAGTATTTAAATTTAGGATGAGCCCCCCTCCTGCCCAGCACATTGCGATTGCGAGGTGGGGGAAAATATCATTTTGTATTGAATAAATACAGTAAGTTTAAAACTGGCAGAGCATAAATGCTAAAGATGCTGGACCCAATATAAACTATACCAGTTTAAACTTTTACAGTTCTCACATCAAGGATATTTGGTTACTGCAATGTTCAGAAGTCTCTCTTAGTTACCATTTGCAATCAAGAGGATGTAGATGCACTGAATGCATGTGCAGAGACTTGCATATTGGTCTTTGTTGTTTGTGAGCTAGTTTTGCTCATCTCTAATAAAAATACTTGTAACAGAACCAAGTACTCAGCAATTCATTGACAGAAGACACGCAGTTCTTTTATAGGCACAACTATTTTTTTAATCAAGTAGTCTTGTTAGTATGAGGAAAGTATGCTGAATTTCTGTGGTACAGGAAACACTTGAAATGTTTCCTGCATAACAGAAAATTCCATCAAAAGGAATTACAATGCACTGTGCTGCAGCTGTGGAAAGAACTGTATAAAACAGTAGGTTTGTAATAGCAAGAACCTTTGTTTCTCAATATTCAACCTTAGGTAAAATTATGCATCAATTCCTGACTTACCTAAACAATCATAAAAACTATGCTTTGTCCCACTTGATGAATTTTCAGATAGCCATTTTTTCTCACCCCCTCTAGATTTTAAATACCGATTAAACAAATTAGTCTGACAAGAAACAAATTAGTTTGACAAGCACAAAAAGACTGGTTGTTCTGAAAGAACTGTGTCAAATATTATTTTACATAACTTCTATTCTTTATGTTGCTGTATGTATTCTATGTATGTAGAACTAACAGGTTCATGGAAAAAAAAGGACCAACCCTTTCATAATGGGATAGATTGATGACTATTTCAGCTTCAATATTCTGAGACTTGTTTATTGGTTTATAGCAATCTACATTTTGTTGGATTGGGTAACATAATAGGAACTCACTGAATACAAAAAAAGGGGCGTTCCAGTGATATTTCAAGTTTAATATTAAATGTGTCTTTTGAAACACTTTCTTTTCATCTCCATTTTAAGAACTCTGAAATATCAGGACACTGGAAATGTGTCATTACTTAAAAACCTTCAGAAATACTTTATTTATCTGCCAAGATTCTTAGAGGGTGTTCCCCCCCCCCCGAACTATACACACCACAACCAACAGTTTATTTATAAACAGCACTTATGTTTTCAGTGGCTTCACTAGGATATGATAGTCTATGTTCTGCAAGGATTATACCTTGAAAATGCTTTCTGCAAGATTTCCTGTACCTGCAACTTGTTGTTTCTGAAAACAAGTTGTATTTTAAAGTTACAGCCCTTGCTTATTGAAATTGCTTGCAGGTTCAAAAACAATTGACTGAGGCTCCTGGGTAATTTGAACTACCAATTGCTGCAAAGATTTGGGAGAGGTGTGCATTACTAGCATTCATTAAATACACTATAAAGACTGACTGTTCATTCTAGGAAACAGAAATGAGGTTTATTTGAAGTAGTTCTGTGGGTCATGGGCTGTGTGTGGGGGGCGGGGGGGGGATGACTCATAACAAACATAGCTATTGCACATGCAATTGCAACCCCCCCCCCCCCCCCGAAAAAAACAAAACACAAAAAACCAAAAACAAACCAAGAGCAAAAACTAAAAATAGTCAATTTGGTGGGGGCAGAAGAATCACAAGGTGAGAGTATCAGGAGTGTCAGTGGAAAGGCTTGATGTGTGCAGCCTAGTGTCCTTATTGGACCTGAATTAAGATAATACTATAAGATAGTCTCTCAAATTAATATAAAACAAAGGCTGAAGCACATTAGAAGGACCCATTCATCAATTCTTCAAATTTATGCTACAAAAATATCAGGAACCAAAACAAAGTGAAAACCATGAGATTATTCAACTCAGATTCAAGATGCAGCAAAGAAAATGTTGTCCATCAGAACAACATTGAATGACATATATCAATCTTCATAACTTACCTACATCTAGAAATGACTACATTAAAAGAACAAAGTAACAGGACCTTTACAAAATACTCCACATGACTAATTTTTTCCTCCCAATATTCCTTTATTTTCTCTCTTTCGTTTGTGTGCAGTACTACAATATTAACATTAACTGAGGATACAGAATACCTGCCGGAGGACAGTATTCATTGTTCCTTAGGCCATTCTGGTTACTGCAGACAAACAATTATTTTCACTTTGAGTCTTCAATATACCAGGAAGTGAAAAGACATACGAAGAGGAAAAAGTGTAAAGGGGTATATTTAATTGAATTTTATCAACTGCTCAAAATAAATTCAGACAGTAATCTGAGCAAAGTTTTTTTGGAATCAGCCTGCCTTTCCTACCTGGAAACAAAGATATGAAAGATCTGGAAAATAATACAGGAATTATATACAGATGTTTGGGGGGGGGGGAGGGGGTTCATTTTGTCGTCTTGTTTCTTTAACTGAAATTCAACATTTTTACAGTAAGGTGGAGATTTTTAATGGGATAAATGCATGCTCTTAGAAGGTTACATTACAGGATCCTTTTGTAGTTACATTTGCTACAGATGATAAGCACCTCAGTGTTGGATTTAAATCACATTAAATTAAGTAACATAAGTAAGTTAAACAAATTGAAAGCAAACTGGAAAGTAAATCCAAGATGAAGAAAAATGCATTATAAAGAGCAAATACAACTCATGCTAAGGATAACACACCCTTTGAACACTTGTTAGAAAAATTCTAATATTATCCTGAAATCTAGTACTAGGAGTGCAAAAAAAAAAAAAAAAATCTATATTTTCATTATAACTCAATGTTTAAATATTATTTGCTATAGACTGCATCACTATGTTCAGTGTACCCTTATTGGGCCCCCACCTGTTGGCAATGTGGATCTCTATGCATCCTCAGCAATTGCGTGTTTTCCCCTAAATGGAAATTATGGTTAAACCAGAATGCACTAAAATTAGTCGTTTTAGGATAATAAGAATTCTCTCTCTCTTGGAAAGTGTTATACAATAGTGTAGCAGGACACTAAGGTGCCTGCTACTGAGAGAGCCCGGAAGGCTCCTCAGGTGCTGGTTGCCAGGGCAACTGGAGGCAGCAAACGCCCCACCCCTGCCAGCAGTCAGCTGGCTATAAGAGGCAAGGCCTGGCTCTTATGGCGGGGGAGCTGAGGCCAGAGGCAGTTCCTGACCAGCATCCAAGGCAGAAGGAGCTCCCTACCAGCAGCCAGAGAGAGAGAAGCTCCTGGAGCAATGATCCGAGGAGAAGCCTGACTGCAGCTACCTCTACCAGAGTAAAGGGTAGCAGAGCTCCAAGATATCCGAGCAATGTCGTTACAGCCAGGTGGCTTATGTTTAAGTTGTAGCCAGGAGGCTTGAGTTTCTGTATCGTTTTGTTGTTTAACACCGGTGGTTTGGGTGAGGCTATAAGGGGATGGAGGAGGCCTCATAGGGGACTCACGGTAGAGAGTGAGGACCCCAGCCCCAGTGAAGGCACGGAGTTCGGCGGTACAGACCCCAGCTCCAGAGCAGAGCCCGGTGAGAGGGCAACCTTGCAGAGGGAAGAGCCCGGTGAGAGGGCAGAGAGTCCCAGGAGAGGGGCAGCATTACGGAGAAGCCCCAGTGCGGGCCTGGAAAGCCCCAGTGAGAGGGGCAGCATTACGGAGAGGGCCCAGAGAGCCCCAGTGAGAGGGGCAGCATTACGGAGAGGCCCCAGTGAGGGCCCGGAGAGCCCAGTGAGAAGGGCAGCAGTATGGAAAAGGCCCTAGTGAGAAGGGTGGCGTACAGAGAAGGCCTGCAAGGCTTAGATACGCAGGACACCCAGAGCAGGAGAACTGTGGCCAAGTGGAGGAGAGGTAGCCTCCCTATAAAAACACATATCAAAGTCGTGGCGGGTGAGAATAGGAGGGTGCAAGTCCGAAGCTTGGCACAGTAAGAGGAGGCGGCAAGGGCTAGCACGGCGACCCTGCCGTCCCTCCTGCTACAAATAGTTCTAAAATATGCTGAAGTAAAATTCACCCTAATGTACTAGAGAAAGAAAGTGACACAGTTTTAGTTTGCTCATAGAACATCAACATCACATTGTTCGTCTATACGCACACAATTGAGCTGGGGTGCTCAAAAGGATAGGTATGAAAAATCTCTACCTTCCAAACAACTTTCTAACATGTAGAAGACATGTCCTTCTCCCTCCACCAAGTTGAAAATGCAAAATCAAAGTTTGAAAAGAGTTATTTTTAAAGTATTCCAAAAAGTATAGTTTGCCTACAGGACCATCTGACCCATAACTTTGAAAGTATTGCTGGGAACTCTAATATTTCCACTCAAAATGCCGCACTTTAATTTGCATTCTTTCACAAAGCATGGCTAGATGAAAGGCAAGGAAGGAACCATTGTGGGTTTATGACTTATTATAGCTGGTCAGCACTGAGCCTACACAACTATGTCTGCCAATAGTGAGCACGTTTGCCATCAGTCCTACTACACATTTAGGCTAAGTAAAGATGTTTAGAAAGCCCCTGAAGGAAGCACTCTAACTTATCATGCTTTACTCAAAGTGCAGTAAGTTAGAGCAGGAGCCAACTGAACAGATATTTGCTGTTTGGGAAGTGAGGGAAGGAGCTTGCAGCCTGCCCACACTGACTGCTGGGCTGCTCCCACACATTTCCCAGGAGGCTGCCAGAGCAGTTCCTCTCCCCCCCCCCCACCAGCTAGCAACTGTCAGCAGCAGCAAGAGGGGGAGAACAGAGTCCCCCTGCCATGATCCCCCCCACCCTCCCTTCTCCCACCAGGCTGCACGTAGGGCTGGGGTCAGAGGCTGTCACTAACTTGGGGCACCCCTGAACAGTGCCTCCTGGGATGGTGGCAAATGCACTCTAAGTTAACCCTGATGGGATCTGCTGCAGTCATGTAATAAAGCACTCCAACACAAAATACTTTAGATTTCATAGACATTTGGGCTCCAAGTCCCTTGCATCTGTAGTGCTAACCAGCATACCACTGCTGAGCCTATAAGTATGCCATGCGTTTTTCCTCCCAAAGTGGAGAACCTGGTATTTTTCAGTGTTAAGCACCATCAGGTTCTCATCCGCCCATTTCATGAGCCTGTCAAGATCTGCCTACTTCACCCTCCGTTCCTCAGGTGTGGATGCTTTACCCCAGAACTTGGTGTCATTGGTGAACTTGGCCAGTCCGCTTCTGACACCAATGTCTACATCATTGATGAAGATGTTAAATAGTATAGGCCCTAGGACAGAGGCTTGAGGGGCCCCACTGGTCACAGGGCACCACAACGATTGACTTCCATCAACCACCACCATCTGGGTCCTACCGCAGAGCCAATTCCCCAGCCAGCGGATCATGGTGAGGTCAAGGCCACAGTTAGCCAGTTTTGCCAAGAGGTGATCATGGGATACCAAATCAAAGGCTTTTCTGAAGTCAAGATAAATGACATCAACCTCTTCCCCCTTGTCCAGGTGATAGGTCACCTAGTCATAAAGGAAATGAGATTGGTCAAGCAAGACCTACCCAAAACAAACCCATGCTGGGTATCTCTCAGAATATTGCCATCAGCTAGTCAGTTAACGATGGCCTCTTTCATAATCTTTACCAAGACCTTCCCCAGGATAGCGGTCAGGCTGATGGCCCTGTACTTTGCCGGATCTACTTTCCTTCCTTTCTTGAACCTTAGGATAGTAAACATCCATCCATCCAAGGTTAACTTTGAGTGGGATCCACCATTTTTAAAGTGCTTTATGTACCATGAACATCAACCCTTCCAGTTACAGATAACAGGCACAGGAGGTGTAGCAAAACCCTAATTTTTTTCTTTTTTCTTTTCTTTTAAAATGCATTTCCTCCCCTTCCCCAACCATTTCTGACTTTTTCTTTCCCTCTCTATTCCCTATAGATAACTATAAGTGAGCTAAGACATAGGATAAACTTCAGCATTTCATTTTGGTAAAAAGTTGTATTTGTTTTGTTTTTTCTCCTTCTTTATATTGTATAATTATGTTTATATTGATTTTTACTGTTCTATTTTACTGTTTTACTGGTACTATATGATTTAGACCTACATATGTAAGTTAGCATAAGTCATGTCAAGTTTTCATTTTGTTTGTCAGGTCTGCATCCTGTCCCCAGGTCCAGTTGTGTAACCCACGACTCATACCTACCCCACCTATGTAACTTGGTTCCTGAATGAATGGGGATTAATGAGGGTGCTTGAGAGACAATGGCAGTAGGTCTAAAAATAGCTCCCTCTGAATGACCAAATCATCAACACCAATATCTGGACCAAAGACCCAGCCATTGGAACCACCCTCAGCATTCAAGAAACAAAAGATGAGGCAACCCATCATTGTGCCAGGCTGCACATGTTCAGTTATAACACCTGGAGCCCTATGGAACAGGACTGACCTTGCCTGGACAGGCCCTCCCCATAGGAGATTAGATGTAGTCTGCCCGGGACGCCCTCTCCATCTGGACCAGCACCATGCCACACCACCTTTCCACCCAGAGGCCCTGCCGGTGACCCCCCTCTGGACAAGAACCCCTTTCCAGCCTGGATAGGTAGTTATCATCCCCCACCCCCTCTTCAACCAAGGACTTGGACTCTGTTTCTCTTCCCTACCTGGACTCCAACCCTTCCACCGAGTCTCTTTCTCCTGCTGCCAGTGTGAGTGAGTGAGTACACACACCAATAACTTCATGGGGCTGTGTAGTGTGTTGTCTGTTTAATAAAACTGTTATTTGGACCCCTAAGTTGGGTTTACTTTACTATGGTTTGGCCTGCTCCAATCTCTGCTCCTCACCCCTCTAACTTCTGTCTCATTTCTCCCTCTCCTGCTTCTGGCTCACTGCCACCTCCAACACCTGTCCTGAGCTCCTCTCTGCCTCCCAACCCCCTATTTCTTTGCCACTGTCTTACTCCCAGTCTACCTTAAGTAACCCCAAGCCTCAGTTCCTCAGCCAGCTTCTCTCTAGTCCACCAGTTCTAATCCTGGTTCTGGCAACTTTCACTCCCTACACTTTAACACTCTCTCTCTGAACTTAACCTTCCCCCAAGTATCCCAGGTACCCCAAGCACACACATACACACTGTACTATCCAAGTTAGGAAATTACATGTGTGTATGTGTAGGTGGGTTGTATGTGTGTGAACTGGTGAAAGAGAGTGTATGCATGTGTATATGTATATGTCATCGTGTGCATGATATATGAATTAGTGATCTGTGTCTAACTTTTGGGGTGTATAGTGTATGTGCTTGAATTGGTGATGGGTATGCATGTGCCTAGGCTGGTTTGGATGTATATGTGCCTGAGCTGGTAGTGTGTATGTGTATGCACCTAATTGATTTGTGTTTTTGTATATGTGCAATTGTGTCACACCCTCCTGTCTAACAGCACAATATTGAGATCCTGAGAGTTGGCCTAACTCCACAGGGTGACAGAGGGAGAGACATATTGAAGAAGTCAAGAGAAGACTGTGGCGTTGGTGCCACCACGAGGCTTTCACTTCTTTGATCACAGTTAGCACTTCAGAGAGAGAGAGAGAGAGAGGCAGCGGTTTGTTGAGAAGGGACAGCCTCCACCACACTTGGAAAGGAAAAAAAGGCTTTTCTCAGCCAGAAAGGCTGCTTGACAAGGCTTTAAACTAAGATCACCGGGGGATGGGCGATAATCATTAGTGCATGCCCTGGAAGTGACAACCTCAGAATCAGCAGGTCAGGTAACACAAGGGAACTGAATCCTATCCAGGCCCTAGGACAGGATGCTTCTAAAAGGACAGGGAAGTCCAGGGCTTCTGATGGCAGACTTATCTGCCTGCACACAAATGCCAGGAGCATGGGGAACAAACAGGAGGAACTGGCCCTTCTGCTAAGCAAAAATTAATACGATCTCATAGGGGTAACAGAGACCTGGTGGGACTCCATTTATGACTGGACCACAGGTATTGATGGCTATACCTTGGTACAGCAAGGATCATGTTGCAAGGAAGGGCGGGGTTGTAGCTCTCTATGTGAAGGAGAAGTACACTTCCCTACAAGCAGAAATTGGCGCCCAAGGAAAGTGACTTGACACCCTCTGGGTTAGAATATGGGAAGAACGTGGGTAAGGGGATATAACTGTGGGAGTCTATTACAGACCCCCTAACCAGGAGGAAGAGTTTGCTAGGGAAGTGGCAGAGGCTGCACACTCTTGGTGCATGGTCATCATTGGTGACTTCAACTACTCTGACCAATGTTCCCTCTAAGACGCAGTGGTCCGTGAGCACGCCACCTCAGTCCATGAGCATGCCACCTCGGTCCAGCATGGGACACTTACCAAAGGGGGCTGAGAGCTGGAGGATGGAGGCTGGGGCCAGGGGCTAGAGTCAGGGGCCTGTCATGGGATCCCCGGCTCTGGGGAAGTGCTTCACTCCCCTACATCAGGGCTGGGGAATGGAGCACTTCCCTGGGGCCAATGGAGCCCGTGCCAGACCCCCCGTCCCAGCCTCCATCCCTGCCTTGCCTCACTTTGGGGAGGAGCCAGTGGCCG
>NW_005843007.1:204268-208833 GCF_000455745.1 Alligator sinensis
TGGAACAGGACTGACCTTGCCTGGACAGGCCCTCCCCATAGGAGATTAGATGTAGTCTGCCCGGGACGCCCTCTCCATCTGGACCAGCACCATGCCACACCACCTTTCCACCCAGAGGCCCTGCCGGTGACCCCCCTCTGGACAAGAACCCCTTTCCAGCCTGGATAGGTAGTTATCATCCCCCACCCCCTCTTCAACCAAGGACTTGGACTCTGTTTCTCTTCCCTACCTGGACTCCAACCCTTCCACCGAGTCTCTTTCTCCTGCTGCCAGTGTGAGTGAGTGAGTACACACACCAATAACTTCATGGGGCTGTGTAGTGTGTTGTCTGTTTAATAAAACTGTTATTTGGACCCCTAAGTTGGGTTTACTTTACTATGGTTTGGCCTGCTCCAATCTCTGCTCCTCACCCCTCTAACTTCTGTCTCATTTCTCCCTCTCCTGCTTCTGGCTCACTGCCACCTCCAACACCTGTCCTGAGCTCCTCTCTGCCTCCCAACCCCCTATTTCTTTGCCACTGTCTTACTCCCAGTCTACCTTAAGTAACCCCAAGCCTCAGTTCCTCAGCCAGCTTCTCTCTAGTCCACCAGTTCTAATCCTGGTTCTGGCAACTTTCACTCCCTACACTTTAACACTCTCTCTCTGAACTTAACCTTCCCCCAAGTATCCCAGGTACCCCAAGCACACACATACACACTGTACTATCCAAGTTAGGAAATTACATGTGTGTATGTGTAGGTGGGTTGTATGTGTGTGAACTGGTGAAAGAGAGTGTATGCATGTGTATATGTATATGTCATCGTGTGCATGATATATGAATTAGTGATCTGTGTCTAACTTTTGGGGTGTATAGTGTATGTGCTTGAATTGGTGATGGGTATGCATGTGCCTAGGCTGGTTTGGATGTATATGTGCCTGAGCTGGTAGTGTGTATGTGTATGCACCTAATTGATTTGTGTTTTTGTATATGTGCAATTGTGTCACACCCTCCTGTCTAACAGCACAATATTGAGATCCTGAGAGTTGGCCTAACTCCACAGGGTGACAGAGGGAGAGACATATTGAAGAAGTCAAGAGAAGACTGTGGCGTTGGTGCCACCACGAGGCTTTCACTTCTTTGATCACAGTTAGCACTTCAGAGAGAGAGAGAGAGAGAGGCAGCGGTTTGTTGAGAAGGGACAGCCTCCACCACACTTGGAAAGGAAAAAAAGGCTTTTCTCAGCCAGAAAGGCTGCTTGACAAGGCTTTAAACTAAGATCACCGGGGGATGGGCGATAATCATTAGTGCATGCCCTGGAAGTGACAACCTCAGAATCAGCAGGTCAGGTAACACAAGGGAACTGAATCCTATCCAGGCCCTAGGACAGGATGCTTCTAAAAGGACAGGGAAGTCCAGGGCTTCTGATGGCAGACTTATCTGCCTGCACACAAATGCCAGGAGCATGGGGAACAAACAGGAGGAACTGGCCCTTCTGCTAAGCAAAAATTAATACGATCTCATAGGGGTAACAGAGACCTGGTGGGACTCCATTTATGACTGGACCACAGGTATTGATGGCTATACCTTGGTACAGCAAGGATCATGTTGCAAGGAAGGGCGGGGTTGTAGCTCTCTATGTGAAGGAGAAGTACACTTCCCTACAAGCAGAAATTGGCGCCCAAGGAAAGTGACTTGACACCCTCTGGGTTAGAATATGGGAAGAACGTGGGTAAGGGGATATAACTGTGGGAGTCTATTACAGACCCCCTAACCAGGAGGAAGAGTTTGCTAGGGAAGTGGCAGAGGCTGCACACTCTTGGTGCATGGTCATCATTGGTGACTTCAACTACTCTGACCAATGTTCCCTCTAAGACGCAGTGGTCCGTGAGCACGCCACCTCAGTCCATGAGCATGCCACCTCGGTCCAGCATGGGACACTTACCAAAGGGGGCTGAGAGCTGGAGGATGGAGGCTGGGGCCAGGGGCTAGAGTCAGGGGCCTGTCATGGGATCCCCGGCTCTGGGGAAGTGCTTCACTCCCCTACATCAGGGCTGGGGAATGGAGCACTTCCCTGGGGCCAATGGAGCCCGTGCCAGACCCCCCGTCCCAGCCTCCATCCCTGCCTTGCCTCACTTTGGGGAGGAGCCAGTGCCCGGGCCGCGGGCGGCGCCCGCCGGCGCCGGCCAATGGAGCCCGTGCCAGACCCCCCGTCCCAGCCTCCATCCCTGCCTTGCCTCACTTTGGGGAGGAGCCACTGCCTGCCCTGAGTGAGGCTCCGCTGGCTCCGGGACACTGCCAGCATGGCCTGGGGGGCGTGTCCCAAAGCCTCACTCAGGGCAGGCAGTGGCTCCTCCCCAAAGTGAGGCAAGGCAAGGCAGGGATGGAGGCTGGGGCAAGGGGCTGGCATGGGCTCCACCAGCTCTGGAGAAGTGCTCCACTACCTGGCCCTGATGTGGGGGAAAAAGAACTTCCCCGGAGCCAGTGGAACCCACACCAGGCTCCCGCCCCAGCCTCTCCTGGTGCATGGCCTTGAAAAGGCTGTGTGTGGTCACAATTTTAGTTGTGTGCAGCCTCACATGCACGCACCTTAGAGGGAACCTTGACCCTGACATCTCATGAGAAGAGGGTTCAGCCAAATCTGATCAGTCATGAAGCTTTCTCATTTGCATTGCTGAGAAATATTTGAATCAAGAAGTCTATGGGCCAACCAGAGATAAGGCACTGCTAGATCTGGTACTGCCCAAAGGGGATGATTTAGTCAGTGACCTGAGGATCAAAGGGAAGCTTGGTGACAGTGATCCCGAGTCGATCACTTTCTCTATCCATTGCAAAAGGAAGGAAGATTCAGGGAACTACAGGTCACTGTTTGACCTCAATCCCTGAAAAGACCTTGGGTGGGGGGGGGGGAATCAAAGAAACCATCAACAACAGGCTAATGGAAAACATCATTTTGAGAGAGAGCCAACATGGCTTCATTGTGGGTAGGTCTTGCCTGACCAACCTCATTTTTTTCTATGACCAGGTGATGCATCACCTGGACAAAGAAGAGGTTGAAGTCATATATTTAGATTCTGAAAAAGCCTTTGACTTGGTCTCACATGATGTCCTCATGGTAAAACAGGGGAACTGTGGCCTCGACAACCTTATGGTCTGATGGCTGGGGAACTGGCTCCACAGTTGGACCCAGAGAGTAATAGTAGGTGGAACAGAGTCAACATGGAACATGGTGACCAGTGGCATCCCCCAGGGCTCAGTACTTGGACCAGTACTCTTTAATATATTCATAAATGGTCTGGATTCAGGTGTCAGAAGCAGACTGGCTAAGTTTGCAGATGACACCAAATTATGGGGAAGTGCTGTCACCCTAGAGGATAGGCTGGCAATTAAGGTCAACCTGGACAGGTTCACAAGGTGGGAATATCAAAACCTAATGATATCCAATATGGAGAAATGCAAGGTGCTCCACCTTGGCAGAAAACCCCCCACATCATACTTATAGGCTCAGAGACTTGGGGGGTCATGATTGACCACAAGATGAACATGAGTCACCAATGTGATGCTGCAGCTGGCAAAGCAAATAAAACTCTGACTTGCATCCACTGATGCATCTCAAGCAAGACCCAAGAAGTCATCCTCCTACTTTACTCAGCCTTAGTGAGGCCACAACTGGAGTACTGCATCCAATTCATAGACAGACATTATGGCTGGAAGGGACCTCAGAAGATCAT
Organism: Alligator sinensis; assembly: GCF_000455745.1. Classification (NCBI taxonomy): domain Eukaryota; kingdom Metazoa; phylum Chordata; order Crocodylia; family Alligatoridae; genus Alligator; species Alligator sinensis. The sequence goes on from NW_005843007.1 coordinate 207,977, forward strand.
TGAGGCAGGGGCAGGGAGTCAGCAGGGATCATAGGATCCCAGCAAGATAAACATCCAGATGTCTCTTGAAGGCATTCAAAGTAGGTGCTTGAACTACCTCCAATGGCAGTCTATTCCAAACCTTGGGGGCTCAGACAGTAAAGAAGTTCTTCCTTATGTCCAGCCTGAAACAGTCTCACGTTCATCTTGTGGTCAATTCTGAGCTCCACACTTTAGAAAGGAAGTGGAGAAATTTAAGAGAGTCCAGAAGAGATCTATGTCCATGATTAGAGGTCAAGAGAACAGGCTTTATGAGGAGATGCTTAGAGGCATGGGAATCTTCAGCCTGGAGATACAAAGGCTCAGGGGTTACTTGGTGGCAGCCTATCGTTCATCTTGTGGTCAATTCTGAGCTCCACACTTTAGAAAGGAAGTGGAGAAATTTAAGAGAGTCCAGAAGAGATCTATGTCCATGATTAGAGGTCAAGAGAACAGGCTTTATGAGGAGATGCTTAGAGGCATGGGAATCTTCAGCCTGGAGATACAAAGGCTCAGGGGTTACTTGGTGGCAGCCTATAAGTATATAAGAGGTATGCATCAGGACCTGGGAGAAAATCTGTTCACCAGGGCACCCCAAGGGAAGACAAGGTTTAATGGTCTTGCCTGTACACAAATGCCAGGAGCTTGGGGAATAAGCAGGAGGAACTCATCCACCTGCTCAGTGCAAATAATTATGATGTCATAGGGATAACGGAGACCTGATGGGACTCCACCCATGACTGGACCACGGGTATAGATGGCTATAACCTGTACAGGAGGGATCGTGTAGAGAAAAGGGGCGGGGGTGTAGCTCTCTATGTTAAGGAAAGCTACACGTC
>NW_005843007.1:210582-242527 GCF_000455745.1 Alligator sinensis
GCTAGTAAAGCGACCAAAACGCTGGCTTGCATCCATAGATGCTTCTCAAGCAAATCCCGGGACGTCATTCTCCCCTTGTACTCAGCCTTAGTGAGGCCGCAGCTGGAGTACTGCGTCCACTTTTGGGCTCCACAGTTCAAAAAGGATGTGGAGAAGCTTGAGAGAGTCCAGAGGAGAGCCATGTGCATGATCAGAGGTCAGGGAAGCAGACCCTACGATGACAGGCTGAGAGCCCTGGGGCTCTTTAGCCTGGAAAAGCACAGGCTCAGGGGTGATCTGATAGCCACCTATAAGTTTATCGGGGGTGACCACCAGTATCTGGGGGAACGTTTGTTCACCAGAGCGCCCCAAGGGATGACGACTAGGTCAAATGGTCATAAACTACTTCAAGACCGTTTCAGGCTGGACATAAGGAAGAATTTCTTTACTGTCCGAGCCCCCAAGGTCTGGAACAGCCTGCCACTGGAGGTGGTTCAAGCGCCTACATTGAACACCTTCAAGAGCAAACTGGATGCTTATCTTGCTGGGATCCTATGACCCCAGCTGACTTCCTGCCCTTTGGGCAGGGGGCTGGACTTGATGATCTTCCGAGGTCCCTTCCAGCCCTAATGTCTATGAAATCTATGAAATGGTCACAAACTGCTGGAAGGCCATTTTAGATTTGACATAAGGAAAAACTTCTTTACTGTCTGAGTCTCCATAGTTTGGAATAGACTCCCAACAGAAGTAATGCAAGCACCTACTCTGGATGCCTTTAAGATATGCTTGGATGCTTATCTTGCTGGCATGATCCGACTCCAGCTGACTTCCTGCCTCTTGGGCAGGGGGATGGGTCCAATGATCTCATGATGTTTCTTCTAGCCCTAATGTCTATGAAATCCTGTTACTGCTGTAAAGCACTTTCTGGACTCTTAAAGCCTATTAAGTATAATGTCTGTACCCACCCATAGTTACTGTATCTTCATTGCCAAAGTAATCCTAGCTCCAAAATACTCAGAAAAGCATGACACAGCCACTTGCCCATGAGACTCTAAATTTCTAATTGTGCTTTTGTTGAATTCCTAATGAATCTGCTAGAAAGTGTAGCTTACAGATCTGCCTTGTGACAGTACTCTCATTAAAAATTAATTAATGGGACATTTGACAAATACACACACAGTTCCACTTACAACACAAGGAGTTACAATTGTCCTTATAACTTACTTTGAACTGGCAACCTTCAACACTCTTACTATTAGAGACATTTAATGAAGCATTGACATTTCTAGCAAGGAAAGTACACATTCATTCAAAGAAAAGACACAAATTGCTTGCTTTGAAATTGTATTTTAAAATATTTGCTTGAGCATATATTGAATCTTTGGGCAAGCTGTGCTTCAGCAGCAATAGATAGAAAAATATCTAGCTGACAAGTCTCCTGCTCTCTGTCCAGCAGAAGTTTTCTGAATAGTACCTTTTGTAAATGAAAAAGAAAAACAAAAACTCACTTAGAAAAGCCCCTCATTCTATACAGTGAGAAATCCATGTCCAAGTTGCAAGAATTGAATTCTTACAAGCTTTAATGCAGAAAAAAAATCAGCTTCAAAGAAAAGGTGTTTGGGGAGTGGAAGAGAAGAAAAAGAAAATGAAAAGGATACTTTCTTCTTTTTGCCAAGTCTAAAAAAGAAAATTACTACAATATACTAAAACCTTGCATAGCAAGTACTGCAGTAATGCTGGGAGGTATACTTCTTGATAACTTAAGCAGTCAGTGGTGACACATAGGGGGTGCATGGGGTTGCACATATACCCACTGACAGGCCATGCTCCCCACTTAGGCAATGGACAGGGAGCCAGCTGGGAGTACCAGTGCCCCACCTGCGAGTGCTGGCTGGGGAGTGGGAGTGCTCCCGAGAGAGCTGCGGCCACTTCCCATTTGGTATGATCGGCTGCAGGGAGACCTCCCCCCCGATTGGCGAGATTGGCTGCAAGGGGACCCAAGATTGGCTGCAGAGAGACCTCCCCTCCTAGTCGCTGACTGGTCGCTGGGGGGGAACATGCCCCACCCCTGACTAAGGTGGCACCAGTCACCTATGTAAGCAATGCTGAACTTTACAATCATTAGATTAATTCTGCTGGCATCTCTTCAAAGAGACACCAATGACTTAAGTTTTATCTTCTCTTCCCTCTACAGAATTAGTAATTACATCAGGAAACATATTTATAAAGATTTCAAATATACAGCAGAAGTCATCCTTATAGTGTAAAAAGGCAGGGAGCATAATGTAGGTTATCAGACAGTATCCTGTTAGTTAGAAGACCAAGCTTTTATTCCAGGTTCTGCTGCTGGTCAGCCATATGACTACAGACAAGTAGTTTTGCCCTTCTGCCAATTTTCTCTTTTCATTCTTTGACTTCATTAGATCATATGGCCTTCAGGGCTATATTGTCTCTGTGTATGTTCACACCAAATCAACTGTCTACAGCTGAGGCTGGGAGCTGTTCGTATTACTGCATTCTAAATTAATATTAATATTAATGTGACTATTCAAGTGACATGATGAAGAATTCTTTGCATTCAAAAGCTTGTCCAATTTTTCCCAAACTTGCCGTTTGTCCAATGAAAAATATCAGCTTCAAAAATCCTTGCCCCTTGCATGTTTCCTGGACCATCACAGCCACAACATCACTCCTACACTATTAAATGAATGCATGCAACTGCTCCCCTTAATATTTTACATGAAGAAACAGGGGTCTCCACCCACCTGTTGGCAAAGATCTATTAACCCCCCCCCTACTAATTACAAGTATTGTACAATTAAGTGGCTAGTTACATTAAGGCCAGCTACATGTGCCAAGTACTAGGGCTGTGTGAAATAGCTCTGTTCCAGTGTGGACGCAGATTCAGCCATTTTGGAGGGACAGTGATTCAATTTGGTGTTTTGCATCACTGTCCTGATTTGATTCAGCCAAATCTGTTTAAAAATTCCAACACTGATTTGGAGATTCAGTCATAGACTATAATGGGGAATCACTAAAATGCCTATAACTTTGTCATTGTTTTGGCTGATTGACCAGAACCAAAAGGGCTAATGAGAAAATTATAGCAAAAAAGATTTGCTTCTTGAGAGCATCTAGCAATAATAATTCATATTAGCTAAGGCAAAGGTTGCAAGATTGTTTCCCGCAGATGTATCCTGTCTGTCATAAGTATAACCGTAATGTTAAAATTAACTGTCTGTACCAGTCATAAGACTAACATGGGCCCCAAGAAGTGGAACTAGAAGACAAAACTGCAAATTTTAGCTGACCTAATGGTTCTTGCTTAAAGATCAGTAAAAATGACAAACCTGACCACAAGGTATAATTAACACATTTCAAAAAATTCCAAAAGGAAGTAACCAAGTGGGTTGAATTTAGGCAGAGAAAATGGTAATCTCAGACCCCAAAGTGATGTGGTATGATTTGCTTATTGGGTAAACCCAAGTTTAGGCAGTAACCTTTTATGATAATTTCTAACACCTTTTAGTCCCATAGGGTAACAGCTGTAGGGTAAGATTGTGAGTAGCTCTAAAGCCAACAGATTAGCATAGGACAAGATATAAAGGAATACACGCATCAGGTGACCAGTAGGAAGGACGGAACAGAATGGTCATTGCTGTTCCAAGCCCAGACTCAAGACTCCTAGTGTAAGCAGGGACCAGATCCTGGCTAAAGGATCTTCCACGGTGCTCCCTCTGACAGCATCAATCAGGGACGCCTGACTTCGCTGAATCAACTTGGCGTGTACCTGGAACTGAGGGACTATCGATAAGTTGCCAACCAAGTGGGAACTCTTTGTCAATTTGTATGTCTGTTCTTATTATCACTGCCAATTTTTAACTTTTATTGCTATATTGTCTATTAGCTTAACCTTTTTATTAACTGCTATATGTGCAAACCATATTTTGCTGCTAAAACATATTTTTGTTGCCATTTTGCTGTTATAAGTAAAATTTACCTTCATTGTTATATGCAAAACTTGTCTTTGCTTCACTTCCAACTCTGCCTCCTCGATCCCAAACCAAACAGCCCAGTGGCTGATACATTTGCTGTGCCCAGTCAGCCTGCAACCAAATTGATACACTCACAGTGCCCAGTTACCCTGTGACAGCTGATTCAGATGAAAACAGCAGGGATAGTAGCCCCTTTCTGAGGGCATGAATCCTACCAAGTTTCAAGGAAATGGGTGCAGGGGTTTCTGGGAAACTGCACCTCAAACTGTTCAAAGCAAAACTTGTGACACGTGTGTGTGTGTGTGTAGGTTGTAGCTGTGTTGGTCTAAGGACATAGGCAGACAAGGTTATTTGGGTCAATCTGATATCTTTTATTAGACCAACTGAGTAGCTAAAGAAATATATCTTACCAAGCTTCTGGGTTTAAAAACCCTTCCTCAGGCTGAGGAAGCACCTGCAGTTGGTGTGTGCTCTTCCTGGATGGAAGGAATAGTGAAGAAGTCAGAGGATGGTATGCAAGGAAGAAAGCCAGTCAGTGAAATCTAAGTTGAGGCATCAAATGGTGAGAGACAGGCTGGGATAGAAGGAAGGGGGATGTAGTAGGTAAAAGTGGAGAGGTATGTGGGGAGTCAGTTGTCAGGCAGGTTATAGTGTGTCACAATTCCAATGTCTATATTGAGTCCATGAGTTTCTGTATCTACAAGGTTGATGAATTGAAGCTCATAGGCTCATCTGTGAAAAGTGGTTTGTAAATTCAAAGAAACAAAACCTCGCTAACCTCATCACCAGAAGCCAAATTTCCTACAACCCCAAACACACTGAATGGATACAAACCATGCCATAACAATAAATGAAAAACCTGCCAATGTATCTCCAGTACCCCCACAATGACTACACGCCAGAAAAGAACCATCACCATTCCTGGATCTGACAGCTGCGCCTCTAGAAATGTTATATTTCTCATTCAGTGCACCAAACGCCCTGATGGAAAATATGTAGGAGAGACCAAACAACAACTGCACGCCAGAATGAATGCACACCGGACATCTATTAAGGACAAGAATACCCAAGTACCAGTGGGGGCTTTGAAATGAGAAGGGGACTTCCCTTTGGGCATGCTCCACTGGTGCCAGGCTAAGGAGAAGCAAGGGTGAGGGGGTGGTGCCTCCTGATATGCATCAGCATCCCTGTGGTGCTGAAGTGTTTTGCCTCTTTGCCCTGGCTGGTCTTGCATTGGTAGTGCAGGCAGATATACTTGGGGTCCTCTGCCACCTTAACATTTTTCCACAGTACACTACCCCCTTGCTTCTGGGGTGCAGGCAGGGATCCTGCCTTCTCCCCCTCCTCAGCAGGCAGAGGCACAACAACAGGAGGAGATGACTCAGCTGAGCCACTTGCCCGCACAACCGCAACCTCCTCCAAAGTGCCTTCCCGAGAAGGAGATCTGGTTCTAAGGGAACTTTGAGCGGGGTGGAGCACAAACTCAGATTCCTGCTTCTTCCCCAGAATTTCCTTGGCTATTGCATTCAGGTCCCCTGCTTCCAGATCCAACTCCTCCTCTGGCACTGGGAGGCTCATGCTGGCAGCTGAAGTTGGGGTGGAGGAGACTTTCATGCTGGTACTGGTGGCTATTTCTGATGTTAGTAGAAGTGAGGCAGGTGCAGACACTGCTCCCACCTCTTTACTGCCACTAGCAGCAGAAGCCTCATGCCTGGTAGAAAAGAGGGTGCATCTAAGCTACAGGGGGAACCTTTAGCTCTCCCTCTGCTCCCTCTCACTCCCCTGCCAGAAGACCTGGTACCTGCCTTTCCAGCACACTTCATGTTTGGTGTGCTGAAAAGTGTATGTACAATTTATGTGTTGTGCTTTCCTGCACACTGATGAATGACACACTGCCAGGGAAAGGACAGCTTTCTTTTTGTTTGGGGGGAAAAAATAAGAACAAATAAAAGTATTTTTTTTGAAGAATTAGTTGAAAGGGATAACAATAGTGATGGTAGCCAAGGGTAAGTGGGAAAGGATTGGCTACAACTTGGTAGCAAGAAACTACCAATACCTACTGCTACCAAGCAAGCCTAGGCCTTTCAGATCCTGTGTGCTCTACTGCCTGTGCTGCAAGAGAGAGACAACTGACAGAAAAGGCAGAGAGAACTTGACACAGAGCCTTATATGTTGTCCCTCCCCAGAGCACTCTGATTGGGAGGGAACTCAGGGAGAGATCATAATCACTGGCTAGCTACAGATGTCAATATCAGAGCAGTCTTCCCTCCCTCTTCTCAGTTTCTGTTTCCCTGCAAGCCCACCTCTGAAACATTTTGGATGCTTTCATTTCATTTCAGAGATGTTTCAGAGTCAATTCAATTTAGTTTCAGTGATTCAGCCACTGAAATGGGCCAAAACACCTCCAAAACGAAATGGCTGCCCAAGTTTCACACAGCCCTACAAAGTACTTACCAGATGATAAAAATTTCCAGCCATCTAGGAAGTTAGACCTCAGAAATTTGTACTAAGCTTATAGCTGGTTGCTATCACGTTTTAATTTGTACATGTAGCAGGATCTCCCCTATGGCTGGGAGCCCTGTCAGCAGGTAAGAGTCCCATTCAATGCAGGACACTTGGTCCCAGTCTTGCATTGCCCCTCATGAGTGGGAGCCCCCTCAGCTAAGTGTGCTCCCAGATGAAGGAGCTTTCTTTTTGCCAGTGCAGAGTCGTCCTAGGATTGGGCTACCCCCTTACTGGCAATGAGACACAATTGGATCTAATGCACCATCCCAAAATTGCCCCTTCTGCCATGAGCATGTGGCATAACAGAAGGTCCAACTATATGGACTATGCATTAGATCCAATTGTGCTTTCATCTGCACATGTAGAAGGGACATAGATGCTCAAGTGAACTCTCTGTATTAACAATTCACAGTCTTTATACAATATGTTACATTCATTATACCAATAGTGCATGCATTATTATTAAATACAATTATACAGGGTACAAAACAAATCAAGTTCACCTTTGCAACATTATCCTTCGTTTTAGTTTATTTTCACATACAAACAGCTCAGTTCTTCACGGTACCACCTGGACAAAACAAGCAGCTATCCATGGGGGCATGCTGCACAGAGTACCTTAAAATCACTGCAAGATCTGCAGAACTTCTTTGATTCAACAGATGCTTTAGTTTATTATGGATTAACTTCTAATTACCGAATTACCAATTGCTGAAATTATGATGCATTTCTTGTTTTCACATTTCTACTTTTACAACATTTTTTTAAAACTCACTTTTGTGTTAACCTATTAAATACAAATACAGCATCTTCATTAAGAGTTGTTTGTTTTCACATTTCCAGTTTCAAAAATTTCAAACACAACATGTCTGCGGACAATTTTCACTCATGCATCATCTCATTCACTCCTTTTAACTAAAATTTGCATGCATATGAGCATAGGCTGTCTTTAGGATATCAAATGCGTACAGCTGACCTGGGGAACCTACGTTTATCTCCCACTCTGCCCGATTCTGCCCCAGACCTTGAACTAAGAACTCTCCCTTATTAAAATGAATTATCTAGCCAGCACATCAGTGTCTATTATACAATGGTCTTCCCCTTTCCAGCCTTGGCTTTGCTCACATATAAATGACAAATGTCCATGCATGACTTAAAAAAAAAAGCTAACCCTCTTTCCTCCCCAGATGTAAGATTTAAATCAGTAGCTTTGGAGTTCTGAGTACGGGTATGTGTAGATGAAATGTGGGCCTTAAATTGAAACAGTGAGTTAAAAAAAAAACAAACCAAAAAAAACAAAAAAACCAACCTTCACTTTAGGGCTGATTAAACCCCCATGTCGTGCACACACCCCACTGACTTACCTGCCTTTCCAGTGGGAAGGGGAGGACGAGCTGCCAGGGGGAAGAGAAGTCTCTGGGCTGTGGGGGGAGGGGGCTGGTGCTTCCCTCCATGGCAGCAGAGGTCCACCCCAGGTGGCACCTGCCTGCAGATACCCAGCTTGGGTGGCCCCAGGTGGCACTGCAGCTATGGAGGGAAGCATCAGGCCCCCATGTAGCTCAGGCAGGCTCCAGGAGGGAGGGAGGGTGGAAGATCAGGCTTCTATGCTTTTCTTGGGTTAAGTCTGCTTTCCTAGGCTGCTACTAGGCTCCCTACAGGGCTTCTTGAAGAGCCATGGAGCTGCACGGAGCACAGTGCTTCACGCCATGTCTCTAGGGGTAGCAAACTAAAACTTCTCAAAGGAATTTTAGTTTGCTGCACCCCAAGTCGTTTAAGGCACATTATGCTGCCGAGTTTCCTACAGCAGCAGGACAGCTGCTGGAATTAATGCACAATACACTGGCAAGGCATGCAAACACCGACACCATTAAAGTGGTGCAAAAGCATTTAGCCCACTTTAAAGTGCCATGCACACATGCCTCATTTTGTCTACTCACAGCCCAAGACTATACTTTGGTTTTAAAAATCAACTGAATTAAAACCTTAAGACAAATAACAATTAAAGAAAAAAACTGCAGACTTAAGAAAACCTCTACAAATGTACATAATTCTATTAAGTGCAAGGGGTAGACATTTACCTCAAGACTCTTTCATCTTTTTACAGCTAGAATAGGAAAGAGCAGAAACCAATTTCTAGCTAGGTTTATTATTTCCTGTGATAGAACTGTTGCTAACTGGGCTTCAGAAGAAACTTTGCTAGCATAAAACCAACTGACAATATCCCATACAGAGAATAGCCTACTATTATTAACAGTAAACACTTGAGAAAACATCATTTTTTCAGTTTTAGAATACTGAACATCCTAGAAGTTATATTATCTTTAAAATGATGAAAGAGACTAAGGTGAAGCTAAGGATTGATAAGAGGAAAGATTTATTTGAACTATTTTCACATATTGCATTAAATACAAATGCAATATGTAAACATTTTGCCCCAATATCAGTCAATGTCAAAAAAAAGGGAAGGAACTATGGGAGGAAGAAGGATTTTTATTTATTCATGTTATGCAATTTAATTCAATTAGTTCTGTCTCACCTCAAAGAAAATCAAGAATTGAGAATTTCCAGGTTAGCAATATCTGCCACAATTTGAAGACCTTATCTTGATGGAAGAGGAAGTCAGAGACTTGCCTAAGTCTGTCTATGTAACTATTAAAAAGGTAAACATGGGTCATCTAAGAGGTAGACAATACAGATCCATGCTGGTCTCCAAGAGTAAGGATTCTTGGGCTCAAAGAAAACTTGTCCATCACTGTAATTCTAGTCACTCTTAAAATTAATTAATGGAGCTTTTAAAGTATTATACTCTCTACTTTTCTATAGGAAGTTAGCTTATCAGATCACCTAGTCTTTATCTGACTACAGAGTGAAGTAGCATAAGAGATGACAAGAATACAAACAATCTTTTCCTTCCTGAGCATTCCCCCCTCCCCCCTGCCAGCATGCTATAAAAACTCTATGGCTCATCTGTCCCCACAGAGCCATCACTAGTCCCTGCATGGGAGAGGGCCAGCCCAGCTCCCCAGTCCCACTGGTATGGTCAAAGGTTCAGTGGGTGGGGCTTGGCTGAAGGGAGCCCCGGGACCCCACTCACTTGAGCAAGAGCAGTGCAGAGCTTCTCCCACCTACCTGCAGTGTCACACACAAGATGGAGGCTGTGGGGCTGGGCAGGGAAGGCCCACCCCATCCCTTCCTCAGAACTCGCCTCGGCCCCAAGGGGATAAGGTCGCTCCTCCCCACACCAGGCCAGACCAGGTAGCCCCCTGAAACCTGCTCCCCCAGTTAAGAATTGATGATATAAAAGATTTTCAAGGTCTTAGATACCAGTTTCCCAGGAGTTGCTATAGGTCCTCCAACAACTTGCCTTAAAAGTATTCATGTTACAAACTACATATATAGTATATTCATTACTGTTGCTGTGCCCAGAATTTGTCCAATCTAGTTTCCAACAACATAAGCAACGTCACACCCTGACAATTCTTAGCTAAGTTTAAGTTTTTGCACTATACTTGTTGCCCTGTGGGGTCAAGCCAACTCTCAGGATCTCAATATTGCACTGTTAGACAGGAGGGTGTGACACAATTGCACATATACAAACACACAAATCAATTAGGTTCATAAACAAACACACACACACACACACACACACACATATCCAAACCAGCCTAGGCACATGCATACCTATCACCAATTCAAGCACATATACTATACATCCCAAAAGTTAGACAAAAAAAATCGATTTTCCATACCCACACATTCAGTACACACACATAGATCACTAATTCATATATCATGCATACAGTGACACACACACTCACCAGTTCACACACATACAACCCACCTACACATACACACAGGTAAGTTCCTAACTTGGATGGTATGTATGTGCACGCTTGGGGTATCTGGGATACTTCAGGGAAGGTTAAGGTGAGACAGAGAGAGAGAGTTAAAGTGTAGGGAGGGAAAGTTGCCAGAACCGGGATTAGAACTGGTAGACTAGAGAGAAGCTGGCTGAGGAACTGAGGCTTGGGGTTACTTGAGGTAGACAGGGCTGGAAACTGAGACAGACAGCTGAGATATTGAGCGGGGGGGCAACAGATAAGTGGTGGCAAAGAGGAGACAGCCAGGAAACAGACAAAAACCCAACTCGGGGTTTCAAAATAACAGGTTTATTAAACAGACAACACGTTACACAGCCGCATGAAGGTATTGGTTCACACACACACACACACACACACACACACACACACACACAAGCATTCACAATGGCAGCAGGAGAAACAGACTCAGTGGAAAGGTTGGAGTCCAGGTAGGGAAGAGAAACAGAGTCCAAATCCTTGGTTGAAGAGGCGGTTGGGGTGTGATAGCTACCTATCCAGGCTGGAAAGGGGTCTTTGTGCAGTAGATGTTGTCCAGAGAGGGGTCTCTGGCAGGGCCTCTGGGTGGATAGGTGGTGTTGCATGGTGCTGGTTCAAGATGGAGAGGGCGTCCCAAGGAGTCAGTCTTCACTACCCCTTTTATGGGGCAGACTACCTCTGCTCTCCTATGGGGAGGGCCTGTCCATGCAAGGTCAGTCCCATTCCAGAGGGTTCCAGGTGTTCTTACTGAGGATGTGCAGCCTTGGCCCAATGGTGGGTTGCCTCATCTTTTGTTTCTTGAATGCGGAGGGTGGTTCCAATGGCTGGGTCTTTGGTCCAGGTATTGGTGTTGATGGTTTGGTCATTCAAAAGGAGCTATTTTTAGACCTACTGACATTGTCTCTCAAGCACCCTCATTCATCCCCATTCATTAAGGAACTAAGTTACATAGGAGAAGTAGTATATGTCATACAACGGGGCATGGGGATAAGATGAAGGCTTGACATTCCAAGATGGAGACTTGGCATGACTTATGCTATCTTATATATGTAGGCCTAAAACAGTAATCACACAATATAAAAGCAGTAAAAATAAATAAATAAATAAATAAATAAATAAAAATAAATAAATACAAACATAATAATTATCACTTATAAAACAGTGGATATCTATGAAAATAGCAGGGCACTTATTTGCAAAGGGAAGAGAAATAAAACTTACTACCTAAAATAAAATCTTAAATCTTATCCTTCATCTTAGCTTACTTATACTTATTTATAGGGAATAGAGAGGGAGAGACAAAGTCAGAAATGGTTGGGGAAGGAGAGGGAATGCATTTTAAAAGAAAAAAAGAAAAAAATGGGGATTTTACTACATATTAACTTTATGTAACTGTAAATAATAGAATGCATGTAATGTAAGCATGTCAAATTTTTTTTAAAAATAATTGTTATTAGTTGCATGATTTAAAAAATAGTTCCAATTAATTGCAATTTTAATATCACAGCTAAATGCTCAAAATTATGCAGGTACTTTGTATGGTTGGAGAGTGGATGGGGGGGTGGAAATTTGTGAAGGTATTCAGGGCTGTGTGTGGGTGTGTGGTTTGGAGGCCGGGGAGGCGTCCTGCATGCCCTGGCAGGATTTGGGGTATTGTGTGTCAGGAGTTGAGGGGCAGCAGCTGGGCTGGGGGTTGGGCTGTGGCTTGGGAGTGAGGGGCAAGGGTAGGGCATGGGAATATCACTCACAATAATATTACACCCCCCCCCCACACACACACACACCCTCTTTTTTCAAATTAAATATGAAAACCCTACAGGAATTCAGGCATCATCACATAGAGCAGTGTCCAGCAGTTAAGTCTATGGAGGTGAAGAGGCAGGAAGAGAGGGAAGGATCGGGGGGGGTGGGGAGCAGATCAAGGCCCCCACAGTGAGGGAAGGAGTGGGGCCGAAGCAGGGGAGGACATGAGGTGAATGGGGCCCCAGGACTTGGGCAGGTCATGGGACAGAGCCATGAGCAGCTCATCCAGTGGCATGGTGGGGTACAGCCCCCCACCACTGTGCCCACCCCCAAGGGAGGCTTGGGAAGCATGTGCCCCCCAGATTTGTGCACAGGGTAGAGGTCAGCTGTTCTCTGCAGGCTGGGGTTCTATGCTCTGCTACCTTTGCTCTGGGAGCCACATGACACCACTGTCCCTCGCTGCCAGGCAAGCAGGGGACATGTAGTGTGACCAGTGCACAGCCCCCAAGGAAAAGGCAGCAGGGTGCAGAACCCCAGCCCACAGTGGGCAACCTGCCTCTGCCTCATGCAGAAATCTCTCTTTTTATACAATGATCAAAATTAATTATGTATTACATTCCATCTATATCTTGAATATATTAACCTGTCCTGTACAATGGGCTTGTTTCACATCCTGATCTGAATGTTCCTGTTCTAGCCTTATCATCTTGGTACTGAACTATGCTACACCTTGTATAGCCATCTCCCCCTCCCATTTCCTGGCAAGAATGCACATGTGGCCTACATTCCAAATTTTGCTTATATAAGCAAGCAAAATTTGGAATGTTTCAGTTGTATTACCCTTGGAGTAGTCAATTCATAATCTATCTGAATGCATTCTCATTTTGAAGAGATGGCTAATGTTTTTATTGAGAAGTAAAATCAGAATTATTTTCACACAAATATTTAAATTATGCCATGTCATAAATTACTGCTATCTTATTAAAATACTTTAGAAATATAGCACTAGCATCTGTGTGCACAGCTGCTTGCTTTAGAGAAGGAGTGGGAGAAGCAGGTGACAGTGGAGTTGCTCACAAAAGCACAAGACATGAAAAATTACAGCAACTTAATGAGACAAAAATCAAGCAATTTACAACATATTGTTTAAAGAAAAGCTAAAATAAGATAAGATATCATTAAAAATATCCCATGTTTTAATCTTCAGATATTATTAGCACCACTCATTCCATTGACAGTACCCAAGTGTTTACAACTTTCAATTTCATTTTCAACATTGACCTCAGTTGAAGTTCTATGTCCTTTGACCTGCTCAGTTATGGTCCCCAGAAACTACACTGGGGTTTTAATCACTGACTTGCCAAAAATACGAAGCTAAAGAAACTCAGAGAAAAGTGCAGCACAAAAATGCAAACTTAAAAAACTAGGGCTGTCAAACTATTAAAAAAAAATAATTTCAATTAATCAGAAGATTAACAAAGGTTGTGATTAATCACAATTTTAATTGAACAGTTAAACAATAGTCAGCACCCCCCTACCCAACAGCCCAGAGCTTATGTGCCTTGTGGCTCTTCCTGGCTACCACCAACAGCACACAATCCCAGCCCCAACCCCGGCCCACCCCACACCCATTCTGGATTCACCCTGGCTGAAGTGGACCAGCTGGAACCCAAGTGAACAGCCCTGACCCTGGCGCACCCTGGCTCCAAACTCACCTGCCCACACTGATCAGTGGCAGAAGCTCCTACTCACTGTGGAGGAAAAGTGGCCCTCCCCTTCACCACTGCCAGGCCTTCCTGCTGCAGCCACTTGGAGCCAGTGCCCTGTGACTCCTCTGCACTGCCACTGCTGCCCTACTGGGTGGCCTGGAAGAGACAGTGATGGCCACAAGGCAGCCCAGGAACAGGCTCTGGGTGGCTGCAGCAACAAGGGCCCAGCAGCAGTGAGAGAAAGGGGCCTCTTTTCCCCTGTGCAGGGTAACAGCTTCTGCCTGGCTGCTGCCGCTACTCAGCATGGCTAAGTGAGTCTGGAACAGGTGCAGGGTGGGCCAGGGTGAGGGCCATGTGCATGGGTTCCTGCTGGTCCAGAGCTGGTCTGCTCCACTGGTCAAAATTATGTATATGATAAATATGATTTAAAAAAATTAATGCATTTGTTTTTCCATTAATCGCATAAGTTAACTGCGATTAACTGACAGCCCTGCAAAAAGTTTCTAAACTTGCTATGTAACCATAGTAACATTTTTCCAATGTTTTTCACAGAATTTATGAGGCACTAAAATTCAGATTCTGCATTTTGAAGATCAAGGTGATATTGAGAATTGGTGATAACCAACTTGCTTGTAGTCTTATGAATAACATTTTACAGTCTTCCTCAAAAGCCTTGTCAATAGCTTAAAATAGAGGAATATACCTGTCTACCTCAATATCTCAGATTGCACTACAAATATTTGCTGCATTGCCTGCTTAAACCTGTTTAGTCTTTATTAATGTTCTGTAGCTGGGTAAAGTGTAACTATCAGGACACAGCAATTACTTCTGCATATGAGAGCCACATGGTAGCACTAGTAAGTATACCCAAGCATAAGAAATGCAAAAAGGAAGAAATGTTTTATGGACTGAAAAATTTAAACTGATCACTACAATATTTCATTTTCACAGGTTAACTTTTTGCTCAGATGACCTGTTTGTTTTGCTCTGGACAAGAGTCAGGTCTCAAGCATGAATTGGTTAGTTCTTGTTACTTAAGTTACATTTAAGTATCCCCCCTTTCCTAGACATGTTTATTTTATACTCATAGTAACTATAGGGATTGCAAGATTATACTTATATAGTATATGACTTATAAGTCATACATATATGACTTATACTATATGACTTATTTGACTTAGTACTTATAAGATTATACTTATATAGTATATGACATATATATGACGATTGATGATTATGCAATGCCTTCTTGGACATCTACTAATTATATGTCCAAGAAGGCATTGGACTATATATGGACTATAAATGTGCCTTGGACATATACTATAGTCCAAGATAGTAACTATAGGGATTGCAAGATTATACTTGCAATGACTTCTACATTTGTATTTGCACATGCCTTTTCTCTAAGCCTACAGACCTTCCAGCCTAGGTACACTGCTCAATGCTTAGAAAAAAACAGATTCTCAAAGGGAGGAATGGGTGCTTCATGACTACGTGTACTTAATGCCTTGTCTCAGGGCTTGAAAACTGATACACAGCCCACAGCAGGTTTACTTGAGGTCTTTGGGCTCCCACCCAGCTGCCACTCCCCCATGTTCCACTGGTTGCAGCAGCAGCTGGGTGATCTTGACTCCCCATCTTTCCTCTGACTTCCACCTTCTGCCCCTAGCCAAAAGGGATGGTTTGGCATGGCACGATGTGGCACAACATGGAGCCCACAGTGCCCACATGGCCGACTGCAGGGAGACCCACAGGCAGGGAGCTAAGGGTGGAACCTATAGTTCCTGACAATGTGGCACATATTACATGCCCCCCCGGCCTCTTAGAGGTTGGACAGTCAGGCCTTGTTTTAATTTTCTTCAAATCTTTGCAGCAAATACAGTTTGGTTCTTGTACCACCTCAACTTACTCTCAAACAGGGGCCCTCTAACATCCATTTTGCCATATAATCACTTTCAAAGCCAGTCTACCCTTTGTGCTTAATCTCATTCTGTTGGTAACCTACACCTCTTAGTACTGCATATTTCTGTATTCCTTAAGCTCCCCATTTTATTTCCCTTGATGTCATGGCTGTCTGCCACTGTAATGCGTTAACTTTATTTGGTGAATTCTAGCCAATTGACTTTTTCAGATGCATTTAATGTTTCCATATTAAACACAAAATTTTGACCAATATTAACATATACTAAGTCATGTCACAGCTTTAACTTCTGATATGTAAACTGCAGATGAAGGGAAATCAATGCTGAAAATCATTTATTTTTGCTGCCACTTTTTCATTTCCTGCTCGAGCAATGCTCCATTTTTACTATGATTTCTTTAAATCAGCAGAAGCTGTTTATTAACCCTGTAGTACTTAAGATCCTTTTTCTGATTTATGTCAATAGACTACAAGTTAACAAAAATAGTAAGGGAAGATTTTCAAAAGCACTGAGATTTAGGTGGTGTAAGTTACTGTTATCTTTAAATAGGACTTGTGCTCCTTAAGCTCTTCAAAAACTGTGTTCTTTCATTAATTATGAAGATTTTTCTTTATGTGGCATAGGACAAAAAGAGCTGTTTCATTTTCTAACAAAATGAAAGCCTGCTGTTCTAGGAATGGGAAGTAGATCTCTCTTACAATATGTGTTTGCCCTGCTGAAAGAAATGAAAAAGGTGCCTCTGACTTAAATCCATTTATCCATTGACTCTTAAATGAGTTTGTACATGCTAATGTAAGGAAAATCCTACCTCTGTCTAACATTTATCTACATAGCAAATTCACTGTACTTTTTGGTGCAACTCAAAGTTTCTGCTCATAAAAGTTTCAGGAATGTAGAATACTAGTACTGAAAAAAAGGCAGAATTATGCAAAACTCCAACTTGGTTGCCCAGATATAAATGTGACTCTCTTTTAAGAACATCAGTAGTTCAATTTAGTACTAAAAGATAACCAGAAAAGGAGGAAATTAACAATTTCCCCTTCATTCAAGCATTTTTCCTATATTACCTTCACTATTAAGCATATTTCATGAATTTTGACCACATGCTATATATTGCTTAAACTTGCCATGGTTTATCTCTATAAAAAAGAAAATCCACAATGCTTTACACAAACATTATGTAACAGTAATGCTAGATGGTCTTCTTTGTACCTGTATAAAGACCTGTTAGTCATTAAACTAGAGTCAGGATACTGAAAAAAGTTATCATTTCTCAGAAATGATGCATGCATTGTAAAATATGGTATTTTTCAAGTAAGATTCAAGTTTCTAACCCATCATTTTTTGGAGAACTCTAATCTTTCTATTGTAAGGACAATATAAAATTTGGCACAGTCCTGGAGTAAGTTGGGCTACTTGTTATTTCTTTTAAACAAATCCTTCCTAATATGATTAAGTCTCTAGATAGGATAGTTTGCACAAGCTTAATACTATTTCTTAGATGTCTGCTGCTATAGTATCAACATTTTATTATGACACTGAACATACCTCAGTTGTACAGTGTTTTTCCTACGTCAAGATGCCACTAAGACGTGTCAAGTATAACAGGTATAATCACATATTAAATGCTTGCTTTATTTTAGGGAATTGACTTTGAATTTTGTCCTTGTTTTGTTAACTCAGGTGACTGATCCTTGATCTGTGGATGCAATTTGCAAAAGAAAAAAAACCAAACAACATTGCCAACCTAAATACGATTCAATGATTCCACCTTGCTTCCGAGCAAACTGGAAAATAAACTTCTAAAGTAATAAAGGAAAAAAAAAAATCAAGCTTATATTTAAAAAAAAAAAAAAAAAAAAAAAAAAAAAGGTTGCTATCAATACATAAGCCCCAGATAAAGGAAGGATAAATAGCTTAGAATATTTACAGCTGTTTTGTAACTTGAACAAGTGTCCTTTTAGGCAAAACAACTGTCTTTATTTTTCTGTTCAAAGAAGTGATTTCTTTTCACTATGAAATATTTATTTAGTGAAAACAAAAACAATTCCAACATATTTCATATATATCTAAGTCCCAATGGTGGGGAGACATAAATCCTTTTTATACTTATTATTCTGAGCAGAGTTACTGTTAGACCCCAACTCCATGCAGCGCCCAATGACTAGGGAGACGACAGTTCAATTGCTCATGGATCCTGGTACTCATTAGCCAGAGCAAGCAGGGAGCAAACACAAGCACACTTTGCTCACAACAGCTTTATTCAGAATGGAGACAGCTTTGGGCCAGGTCCCAAAAAACAAATCAGGGACCTGCCCTGAACAACAGTTCTTTCTAATATTTATACACCTTGGTTCATATTTATTAACATTCACTCCACCTATGTCCTTTGGTTCCAGGGAGAGAGAGATTGCAGAAGGATCTGGATAGGTTACAGGGGTGGGCAAACAGGAACAGGATGTGTTTCAATACAGACAAGTGCAGGGTGCTGCACTTGGGTAGTAGGAACCAGCAGCACCCTTATACGATGGGGAACTCCCTACTTGAGAGCACGGAGGCGGAAAGGGATCTTGGTGTCATTATTGACTCCAAGATGAACATGGGCCGACAATGCGAGGTCATGGTTGGCAGGGCTAACCGGACCTTGTCGTGCATCCACAGGTGCATCTCGAGTAGAGCCAGGGAGGTGATCCTCCCCCTCTATGCGACGCTGGTCAGGCCGCAGCTGGAGTATTGTGTCCAGTTCTGTGCGCCCCATTTCAGGAGGGATGTGGACAACATGGAGAGGGTCCAGAGGAGGGCCACCCGCATGATCCGGGGACAACAGGGCAGACCCTACAGTGAGAGACTGCGGGACCTGAACCTATTCAGCCTCCACAAGAGAAGGCTGAGGGGGGACCTGGTGACCGTCTATAAACTCACTAGGGGGAACCAGAAGGGTTTGGGGGAGACGCTGTTTCCCCTAGCCCCCGCTGGCATAACAAGGAGTAATGGGCACAAGTTGATGGAGAGGAGGTACAGATTGGACATCCGAAAAAACTACTTCACAGTTAGGGCGGCTAGGAGCTGGAACCAACTTCCAAGGGAGGTGGTGCTGGCCCCTACCCTGGGGGTCTTTAAGAAGAGGCTGGATGCCTACCTGGCTGGACTCATTTGAGTCCCGTTTTTGTTTTTAGGGTTTTTTGTTGTTCTCCCGCCCTGGCGGGGGGTCGGGCTAGAAGATCTATTAGGTCCCTTCCGACCCTAAAACTATGAAACTATGAAACAGTTCTTT
This sequence comes from Alligator sinensis, assembly GCF_000455745.1. Lineage (NCBI taxonomy): Eukaryota > Metazoa > Chordata > Crocodylia > Alligatoridae > Alligator > Alligator sinensis. The sequence goes on from NW_005843007.1 coordinate 229,570, forward strand.
CTAATATTTATACACCTTGGTTCATATTTATTAACATTCACTCCACCTATGTCCTTTGGTTCCACCCATTTCTCCTCCATCTCAGGCTCCACCTCTGTTTTACTATTTGCTTCCTTAGCATGGTATTGCCTATGTATTTCATTCATTTACATGCCTCTCTGCTAAGAGCGCATGCATAAGACTTTGACTCCCCTGTCTTTTCGGTCACTTGCAGTTTCTCGCTGGTTCTTTCTGGTTTTCTTGCTGACTTCAGCACCATCTCCAAGGCCATATTTCTGCTTTTGTCCCCTAATGATAATTGTTGGTCGGTATCCTCTTTTTATACAACGCATCATGCACTTTACACCCTATCCTTTTGCTAAGAATCTGCTTACTTAAGCATTAGCCAAATTAGTTGCTTTTAATATATTATCTAGCCTTGTGACCAGCAGCTTTCGCTGAGACACAGGAAAAAACCGTAATTCAGCTGCACACCCAGCACTCCAAAATTCAGATCACTACCCCAAATCCAAAATCCACATCGTTACCCTAAAACTTACCTTTATTCCTCTAATATTACTTAATACTTGGTTCCCCTGCTACATTTTTTCTTTCCCACTTTTTGTGTGGTATAAGTCTGGTCAGGCTACCTCTCCATCCTTAAATCACCATGTCTCTGAAGCTCCTGACATGTTACACTTAAGATATGATTAACCATCACATCTTAAGTAGTGATGTGGGTTCATTCAGTTAATGGTGTGAACAAGTCACAAAATAATTAAACAGAATGTGTAATCATTTTTAGGGCTGTCAGTTAAATCACAGATAACTTACATGATTAACTCAAAAACTAATTACTGCATTAATTTTTTTAATTACACAAATCGTGTACATCATTTTGACCAGCAGAACAGACCAGCTCTGGACCAGCTGGAACCTGTGCACACAGCCACGACCCTGGCCCACTCCACATCTGCTTCATTCTCAACCAGCTATGCTGAGCAGCAGCAGCCAGACAGAAGCTGTGACTTAGTACGGTAGGAAAGCAGCCCCTCTCCCTCACCACTGGAGCTGTTGCTGCTAGTGAATGGCAGTGACTGGCTGGCTGTGCCTCCTGCTGGGGCTGAGGCTGTAGAGTTGCCAGGGCAGGAATTGGTCAGGGTTCCCTGAGATTCTGGTGGAGAGTGCAGCCAGGGAGCTGGGGCCCTCCCCCAGTGACATGTCACCATGGGTGCCAGGCTGGGGTGGGGGCTCAGCCAGGCTGCCTGTGCTCCTGTACACAGCACAGCTGTGGCCTGGGTCCCAGGCCATGAAGATTTCAGTCAGCTGCCACATAAAGAGCATGGTCTTGTGGGCACTCCCCAACTGATGATTGTGGTTAGAGATAGAAACCCTTTGCCTGTGAGACCTCACTGTGCCCATGAGGTCTTCGCCTTTGTGTGGTACTATCATGTCTACCGGTCATGCCCGCACTCCTGCATCCAGCCTGAGAGCCCCTCACACACATGGGCATGGGAGCACCCACCCTGCACCTCTGGCTTGCTACATAGTTGCCAGTCTCTTCCTGCAACCAGCTGTGGCCTGGGGTGGCAGGGTACGGTGTTAGCAAGGCCATCAAGGCTCCTATGATGGCTTTCCAGGCCTCCACGAAGCTGTCCTCATGCTGCTGGGCCTAGGAAGCTACCTGCAGTGTGCAACTGGCAGCCACGTGGTGAGACAATGCCCTACAGCACCTGCAGGCTCCAGGAAAGATACTGGGGGTGGGCTGCAGGCAGCTGGAGCTGGCCCTAGGGGCCAGGAGCTGCCTGAATCTAGACTTGGGTGCTAACAGGCCTGGCAGGAGCCTGCAGGCCTGGACAGTGTGAATCTGGAAGCCATGTAGCACTGCAGTGCCAGGAAGCAGCACCAGGGTGCAGGCAGGTTGGTGCAGCTACCCTGCAGCCTGTGCAAGGGCACACAGGGGCCTAGAGCAGTCTCAGACTTCTTGCTTATGCCCCAGGGCTCTAAATGCCTGCAGTCTTTTAAGGGCCTGGGGCTAGGGTAGGCATAGAGTCAGCCCAGCCCTGGGGCAGGAGAGACTCCCAGTCCTGGAACCCTTGAGCTAGCTTCAGGCTGGCCCCTTAGTGACAGGGCTGACCATTTGGTATCTACACGTGCGTTACTGTAGAGTAATTACCCATATGTAAATCTGCTACTTGAATTTGCAGGTAGCAAATTTACTCATGAGTAGTGTCATTTACTGCACAGTAAGCATGTGCACATGTAGACCCATGTTTGAAGAATTTAACTGAGAATCGGGACATTTAAGCTATATTTCTACTTATGTTACCTTCCTGGTATCACTAAGTCACTTCTGTGCTTCAGTTTGCTCAATTGATTTGGTACAAACAAACACCTTACATAGACTTAGCCAAGTTTATGAAGTGAACAAAGTATTAAGTTGACACTTATTTGAAATGCTGTTTTAATGGTTGTTCAGACAAAAGTAGGCAGAAATAATGCAGAACTTGAGGTACAAAAGAATTGTCCACATAAACTGCAAATATCCATCATAAATTGTAAGGGAGAAGCCTATTTGGATCTTCCTGACATATTCTTAAATTATTAGCTTATTTAAAAGATTACATAGTATAAAGTATTTTATTTTGGCCTGAAGATGTGGGAGAACAAAAATAAAAGTGAAGTAGAAATCAACTTACCTAAGACGGTTGAATACTTTTTTTGTTGTTGCTGTTGTCTTTTCAAAGGAAGATTTGTTGATAATTGCCTCACAACTAAGACTGGCCAATCATACTGCATAGCAAGCTGATGACCATTACATAACTAACAGTATGGGGCAGTAAGAGAGCTGAAAGAGTAAATGAGTAGGGAAAAGTAACGGCATAACGTATTTGGTCAAAGAGTACGATGACATCAAAATGGGTTTAAAAAAATAAAATGTTTAGGTCAAGTGATAAAATACTCAGGAAAAAAGATATTAAGAGAGGAAAGAATCTATTCAATGGATGTAGGATCAGACACGTAATCTGGAGTTGGTTTGAATAGGCCTAGCAACAGAAGAGCTCAAAATGGGTAAGAGGTCTATTAGGCCCCGGGCAGACATTTTAAGACAGGATGGGTTCTAATCTTTAATCCTAAGAATTGCATCTCTCACCATGCAAGACATACATGGCAGGACACCCAATTTTGGGATCAGGGATTATAGCCAAATCACACCTCATGGCCATGCACCAGCCAGATGAAACCAAATCAACTGATTGTCAGTTGTGGCTAGGAATCAAACTGGTCCCACCACCAGCTCAATGCACAGGGCTCCAGTGCTGGGCCTCCTAGACACCAGGACATATAAAGCCAACTTAGTTTTGACAGCTCCCAGTGCACCGGGAGCCTGGCATCAGGCTACCAGAGCCTAACACTGAGCCCGCCTATAAAAACCCATGTGCTGCCCAGCAGCAACACACAGGGTTCATACAAGTGCCAGCCACACATTTAATTTAAGACACGATACAAATGAGCCCCAAAATTATTCCAGACTACATAAAATATATTGACAATCAACTGACTGGAATACTTTACATATGCTATAACATCATGCCTTCTTTACTGCATTACTTTAAATTGAGCTGCACATGTGGCAGGGTTACTATTTAAAGTGTGATTAGCCTATCAATGGCATTTTAAATGTAACTTGTGTGGGTGGATATAGTAACATGGGTTAAAAGCAGTTTGCATATCAACCCCTAAAGTTCTAATTATCACTACTTCTCTATAAACCAATGTAGGTGACAATAAACACTTTAGGAATGAATGGACTGATTGATGCAAACTGGTGAACAAAGTCCTGGAATGTAGCCTCAGTAGGGGAGGAAGAATAGTTGTGAAAATTAAGCATTATGGTAACTGGATTTACACTTAGCACTCAACTTAATTCTTACTCATAAGATCCTGGTTTTCTCTGTTTAAAATTCCAAAATTCTCTGTTTAAAAGAAAAATCCAGAATTCTAATTTAAAAACCCCAAATCCATGTTTTTCTGCAATTGAAATTAAATGCCAGTATGTGTCAGTTGAACACAATGTTGTATCAATATATTTATAATTTTAAGGCACTGGTAGGTGTCCATATTGCCTCAATCATTATAATAAAATAAATACCTATGTACAGTATTTTGGCATTTAATTTTTTTTTTTTTTTACACCACAGAAAAACTCCCTGACCCCTTCACTCACCCTAATGTGGATCTATTAGACTATCTTGCCTGCCGCTTTGTGGTTCTGAGCAACTCTGAAATGCTGGTGCCCTGTCCCTACCCATGCCACTTCCCCTCACTCCCAACCCACAGCCCCGCCCAGCCCTGCTGGTGCCCCTCACTCCCAACCCACAGCCCCTTGGCCTTGCCAGTGCCCCTCACTTTTGAACCAGTTTCCCATCCTCACCAGTCCGTTCATTCTTGACCCACAGTCCCCCACTGCCCCAAGCCCTGCTTGTGCTTCTCACCTCTGAGACACAGGCTCCTGCCCATGCCATTGCCCCTCATTCACAACCCACAGTCCCCTTGCCCTGCCAGTGCCCCTCAGTCCTGACCCATGCCCACCACCCTCAGGAGTTGCTTCCTCTGCCCAATGGGCAAGTCATAGTACAGGAGGGAGTGCTGCACCACCTTCGTTGCCAAAGCAAATTGTGGCTACGGTGTGGAGATGTGCCCCACATTGCTGTTGGGCAGGCAGAAGGCACTGCACTTGGGTGGCCATGGAGGTGTGGCACCCCCCCACACCCTCTGACTCACTATGGGTGTAGAAATCTGGGGGGGACCCCTGCCCCTATACCCCCTTGGTGTATCACCTTTGCCCCCCGCCACATCACCTATGCCCCCCTCTCTGACCCCAATAGACTTGCAGGGAAGGAGATGCAGGAGTTGTTCCCCAACACACTGCCTGGCTGCCACATGCATGTTTGCATGTGCACATGCACTTGATGCCCACTGCCCCTTGCTCCCTGCTCCCCCCAGCTCCTAAGCAGGCTGGAATCCTGCCAGCCTGCAAGGGGAAGCCTGCAGTTTCTTGTTTAAAAGCAAATATTTGTGTTTGTCTCCTCTAAAGGAGAAAATCCATGTTTTGCCACGTTTTTCCCCCATGGCAAATGGAAAACCCAGATCCCTGGTCATAATTAGCAAATTGGTCTACTATGGCATTGAGAGTATTTAGTTGTATACAAAACATCATTAGTCAATAAGAACAATCAATTTATTTACACACAGGACTAAATAAAAAAAAACTATGTTTTATTCCAGATGTTAATAAAAGTTAGTTCTTTGATTAAGGGTAAGCCGTAGTATATCCATGCCTTATCTTTCACATTTTTACTCTGGATATAATATTGACCTCTGTCACAAACACGTGAACATTAACTTGCTAGTATTTGGTACACAGTCTGCAATCCTTTCATCATTAACAAAATGTCTGAGTCATTTCAATAGGAACTGGATATGAATGTGTAAGATAAGTATACTATGAGAACTGTTTGTGCATTTTCTGCTATATTAGCAAATTAACAAGAATCATGCTTATTATTATTCTTGTCCAAAACTGATTTTAGTAATACTTCTACCAAAGAATAATATCTATAACACATCCAACAGGAAAAAAAATATTCTTTTGGATACCATTGATACACTATACATATTTCATAACATGTGAATTCACATGATGTGTGAACAGCCAGATTATAAACTTAATGTTTTCCTGTGTAAGCCTTTTCTGACTACTCTCTCCCTTCGAAAAGATTAAGTATTTTCAGTATCAACTTTTATGTACTTTAGTTAGTTTCAGATGCTAGACATGGATTCTTAGTTCTGTTGCTTTCTTCCACTAGAATGACAGCTATCTGCACTTATTTTCTTTCCATGAGGATATTTATACATTGATCAGGTCACCCCCCGTCTTCTTTTTGAGAAGCTGAAGAGAGAGAGCGAGCCAGGACTTCTGCTTGAAACAATTTCCTTCAGCCCCTATGTCTTTTTATCTTCTCCAGCCCCTTTCTGATTTTTTACCTACTTATTACAATGCCCTAGCCAGAATAATGCAATATCACAGTATTGGTCTCAATAATGCCATAGACAGAGGTAAAACTTCATGCCCATTCCCACTCCTGAGTTTGCAGTTTTTACATCCATTTGCCCTTTTTGCCAGAGTACTGCAATGTAACTTACTATGCTGAGAAGTGACTTCCTGAACACCCTGTACAGGCTGCTTCCTAACCAAAGAGTGACACAGCTGGGTCTGCATGACACTGACTGTAGATTAAGTAGCATCACTGCATGACAGTACTTATTAGCCAGCCTGCTGCATCACACAAATGGGGCATTGCTGCTGTGAGTAATGTAGTGTGTATTTGACAACAATGCTGCCAGGTAGTGCGAGGTTATATGTTTATGGAATATATCTAGCCATATCTACACAGATATTTTTACCAATCAAAACAATTTATAATCTCAGGTTTGTTTGACACATCATATACAGCCTACTGACCTGCACTGGTTATATTCTTGTTCAACTGAATCCTGGGAACTTTTCCATTATTTTGCCTCTGATATAATGTTGGGTTAGATGGCCTGTGGTTATATGGATTGCCATGCTCATTCTTTCTGAATACTGGCACGGCACGACACTAGAACTCGCTGGCCTGGTATTTTTCCAGTATTATATTTATTCCAGTTTTATTATAAATTATCATCAGTAGGCCAAAGATCTTCCTAGACAATCTTTTTAGGACTCTTGTGTGTGGAGTTGGAAAACCTTTACTCCCAGGAGGATCTGTGTAACATACTACTGTAATTGATTTGCAAATAGTTTACCAACTTTATGTGATGAGTGTATGATTCTGCTTCATTCTAAATACAGATGAGAAAAACACAACAGGTTCATTTCAGTCCAGTAATGGGCCTACACCAGAATAAAATGTATTCTTCTTTTGAAATTAGCTGGCTAGGGTTATGTGTACTTCTGATCATGTCAGTTTTCTACTGCTGCCAGAGTTATTTGGAAAGCAAGAAACCCATATTTTAGGCACAAACATTTGTACTTCTGCTAAGGGAAGCTGGAAACACAAGTCTTTCTCCAAGCATCATGTTGTGCCCAAGATCCTTTGACTTTTTCTATTTAAGTTACTATAAATCAACATAGCTCCAATTCATTTGTGAAAGTGATGCATATTTTCAATCAACTTCACAGGATCTACCCTGTGGTTCCTGTTTTAATGAAGCTTCTTATCATTTCTTTCCATGTCAAACACTAGATATCTAAGTCAGTTAGCAAAGCTTCAAAATAGTAACTAATACAAAAGGGAAGAAAAGAAGGGTTTATTTTTGTATTTGTTGGGGGGGGGGGTTGGAAGAATACACCTTGTACGGAAGAGTATTTACCTTGAATTACCAAAAGACTTACCTGATTTTTTTTTTTTCAGATATCAATTACTTTATGAGAATTTCTCTTCATTAAATGTCTATCTTCAGTTAAAAGAGGAACTGGGATGTGATTTTGTCCTGAAAAAAAGACACCAGTTATAGCCCATGTTTCTGTTTTACAGAAGTATGGAGTGAACCTCTTCTAAAGATGTTAACAGTTTGCTTTCTACCATTGCTCCTATTTCCAACACTTCCATAGGCATTCAGAGCCTACTGCACACAGCCTCCTGGAGTTCTCACAACTCCAGATTTTGCTCATATTAGATTTCTTTCCATATACATTTTGACATACAGGCATGTATGCTTCTTTTTAAGAATATGGCAAAAGCAAGAGTGCCTCAGAACTATTTTTTGTGGAAATGTACAAAAGCAGAAATTGATACAGCAAACACTGAAAGTGATATTTTGGCAGAAGACAAGGATTACATGCACTACATCAAAGTGCAGTGTATAGGTTATTTGAGCATTTGTTTTGTGGTCAGAAAACCTGGGTAGGTGTGACAGGGGCAAGCTTTCATGCCTGGTGCAAGCACCGGCCCACCTCCTGGCTATGGGCCAGCTGCCCAACTCACTCACCTGCCACACCTTGATGTAATAGTATTAGGATGTTAATCAGGCTGGAGGCTGCCCATTTTGAACCCCAATGTTTATAGTGATATCCAAATCTCTGTTCTACCCCTATACTGTGGCTTAAGCCTCGCGGATAGCATTCACCAATGGTTTGCACTGGGTCTTTCATAAAACAGACACAAACAGACAAATAAACACATACTGGGCTCGAAGTCCTTGGATCCTTCACTGAGGCTTGCACACCGCCCCCTCACTGGGGTCTCCCACCCCGTCCAGCTCAGGTAGCCATAGCTCCCCCTGGCCCTCTGCCCTGGGGTATACACCCTGTAAGGCTCAGGTGACTATAGCCATGCCTGGCCCCCACTCAGGGTCCTTGTAGCCACAGGATTCATGATGAGCCTGGGCACTGCTCCAGCTCCTTCCACTGACCTGGGCCCTGCCTCAGGACCCCCATGAGCTGGGGCTCCCCCTGTACCAGTTGAACCCACCAGGGATGTGGGGTCTGGGGTTATAAGGTGCCCCACACTAACCTTTCACCGGGCAGGTGATTGGCCTGGCATTTCTTTGGGGCTCCCCCACCACAGGGAGCCCCACCAGAGCCTCCTTCTCTGGAAGGGTGCAGTTTCATGTCTTACTCAGGACAAATGAGGCTTTTTCCATCCCCATAGCCTCACCTTGTCCTCTACAGTGTTCCTGCCAGAGATCAGCAGGTAGATGTTTCTCTTCTGCTGGCTGATCATTAACTGCCCTCAGCTCAGGGAACTGGGCCTTACAATGGCCACTGTAATCAGGCACCTGTCCCCTCTGCCCTGCCCTTAGCCCAGTCCTTAAAGTGGCAGGTACCACCAGTGCTCTGCCACAGTAGGGTTAGGAAGAGAGAAAAGGGAAGAGGAAGCAGAGAGAAGAAAAATCACTTCAAGAAGAAAAATAGAGGGAAAATTACTTACCTAGATTCACAAAGGTTTCTATTTTTTGCTGAATTCTACTTTATGTTATACAAAAAAAAAAATGTTTCTTTCAAAACTTAAAGCTTCAGGTTAACAAATCAATCTTTCCTTTGCCATCAGTCCTTTTAAAGCCATCTTTCATCTTATTTGCAGACTGAAATGGTTATTCATTTGTGACTATATACAATGCATGTAATATTTTTTCTATTTAAATTTGTAATATCTTTCTATCCAAATCACTAACAATAGATAGTAAAAGATTACCACTCCTACTAAATTAACACCTTTTCTAGAAACTCTCTCTCTTTACCTTAATTATATGTCACTGAATTATGTTGCTAAACTATGATTTTAACATTCCTAAACAAGATGAAACCATAAGGACCACAAATTAGCTTGGTAAATGTTACCTATTCTTCACTTTCTTCTTTTCATTAGGAAATTGTGAGTAAAGCTGAAGACCTATTACTTTAGGATATGGCTTCTATTACTTATTACTTACTACCTATTATTTTAGGATATGGGATGGAAAACAAAAAGGTAGTAGTTTTATTCCTATAAAGCATCTGGAAAAAGTTTTGCTTAAGGGTGCATTGAGGAGGTTAAGGCAGCAGTTCCCAACCTTGGGATCACAACAATAAAAAATAGGGTCATGCACTCCCAGGACAGAGGTATCAGGGGGCATGTGCCCTCCAGATATGTGCACAGGGTAGGGGTAGAGGCGGACTGTTCACTGAGGGCTTGGAGCTCCATGCCCTTCTACCCTCCCACAGGGCCTTCCTGGCAGAGCAGAGTGGGTAGGCTTGTTGCTGCTTCTAGGAGCCCCATGCTGGCCACACCACCCTGGCAAGATGCCCCCTGCCTGCCTGGCAGCAGTGGAGGGCAAAACTCAACAGCGATGCTGCTACCAGCTGGACAGGGGGCACTTCACCATGGTGGCACAGTTGGCATGGCACTCCCAACAATGGTACCAAGCCTCCCCATCCTCCTGTGCCAGGTCCCATCTGCTGGGCTGTGGAGGCCCCTGGGAGGAGGGCATCAAGGCAAAACAGCTCCAAGCCCACAGCCTGCACTCTGCCCCCCACCCCTCCCATGGGCCCTGCTCTGGCTACACTGGCCACAGGGGGAGAGGGAAGGGGAGAGATCCAAGTTCTGTGCTCCACTCCCGCTGCAGCAGCTGCCACCTCCCAAAGGTGGAATCCAGGGCTCAAGTGCTTCTGGGGAGGGGGGTGGCAGGACCCTGGCCATGGTTCCATAGCTCTGGCAGCTGGGGGACCCCTCCAGAAGGGCTGGGGGTGGCAGAGGGCTGTAGGTCATACATGAGGGACACCAGCATAGCTGAAGGGCTGTGGGTTGCAAGTAAGGGGCACCTGGGAGGAGGGATGGGGGGGTTGCAAGTTGGGAGTGAGGTGCCCTGCTAAAGAAATGGGGTCATAAATGTGGTCATGCTGGGGAAAAGGTTGGGAAGCACTGGTTTAGGGGAGGTTAGACTGCATTAAAAAGTGACTACCCAGTCTGAATTTGCCCAGCTGTGGACCTTATACTTAGATCCCTAGTTAGGTTGATTTAAGTGAGAACTGTATAGAAGTTCCAGAAAGGTTAGATTGGTTTAAAAAATGGCCAACCCATCTAAGTTACCTCTACCTCCAAGGTAGTTGAACATAGATCAGGTTGTCCATTTATAGATTGATCTAACTGTCCCAAACTTCCGTACAATTCCAAGCCCCGTTTCTAGTTCCCCCAATACCCTGGTCCCACCCCCTTGCGGATTCTGCTAGCCCCTCCAATCTGCTCTGGACATCACCTACCCCTCCCCCGCCCCAATCCTCCCACAGACTCCCTGATCCCTCCCAAACTTCCTGCTACCCCCACCCCCATCTCAACTTACCTTAAAAGAGGTTGCCATTTTTAACTCAAATCTAACCTCCCCCACTCTCCCTGACTGTGGCTGGGTATGTACCCAGCATAAGACGTTAACGCCTTGACTATGAACTTCACGGAGCAAGCACTTCCATAAAATTTCAACTAGCAAGTAATTAGTTTATAATATGTCATTGTTAGATTTTATGTCAGACAACAGAAATATCTGTACAAGAGAAATAAATGACATTTTTATTATCAATATGTTTTAAAGAGGTTTATCTAATCTAAACCTTGTGAAACAAGAAACTCAGATTTACTATAGAATTAATTTCCTCAAGTAAAATAGCATTACTATTTAGGAAACTGTCCTCCCTGGGTATAAGTTTACCATACAGAGTGACTAATGCTGTTTATAACATAGGAAAAATGAGGTACAAGATGGTTATGCAAGACTGCAAATGAAGCAAAACTTACTCTTACAAATGTTGCATTTATATCTCACTAAGGATACTCAGCTAGAATTGGACAGGCAAAGACAAGAGCAAACTAGCTATAATACTTTCTGCAGAAGACAGTTGGCTCAGACATACTTTTTGTATATTAAAAAAAACCCACCGTTTTGGCCATACTACATAGCCAATTTCTTTATAATGAATCTTCATACTGTTGAAATACACTAAAAAATAATATTTTATCAGTATTGCTCAAAGTTTGAATTCAAATACTTCTTTCATTGCATTCCAGCTTTTAAAAATTAGAAAATGAAAATAAGTTTTGGCCAAGTTAACAAAGGAGTTTTGTTCCCTTAACTAAGTATTCCAGACAACACACAAACCATTATTCTCACAAAAGGAGAAAACAGAAGAAAAAAAAAAGTTAGTTCTGGAAATTACTACAGATTAACCACACTAAAATTACTGCTGAGTATTAAGTCAGTTAGCTTTCCAAACATGCTCATTGTTTAATTCTTTCAACATTTTTCTAACAATTATCCAGGGTAACTGTATTTCAGTTTCAACTAGGGCCAATGTGTAACAGTAATTTAGAAGTCCAAGATCAAGAGTAAAATTCAAACATTTTAAGATTAATAAAATAACAAGAATGGAGACGTATTGTTCATTTTATGGTTTATTGGCATATTGACATTTTATGGTTTTATTGGCAGAGCATTTTATGGTTTATGAAGACAGCTTTACTAAGTGAGGGGTAATAAATAGAGTTTGGGAAAAGAAGAAGATAACTGACTTCAGTGCTATAGTTAAGTTCAGTAGTGCAACATTACCAGAAACATTCCCTGCTCCTGCTCAAGCTGGGATGAACACCTAAGTAACCAGCACTCTCCACCATCTGGTGATGACAGGAAGCACAAATCTGAAACCAAGTCATGAAATACCTATAAGGCTTCATAGCTTTCACTTAACTGTTCTCAAAAGCCTCCAGGGATCTGGAAAGCCTCCATGATGGAAAAGGATGGTGTGATTCCTGCTTATCAGTTTCCTAGCTGTGAAGTGGCATAACAGCATCTGTTCTGGCAAAATTTGATACTCTAACAGGGAGAGGACTGCATATCTATATGCTAATGATAAACTACCAGTTAAAAGCACTTTGAATCAAAGCAGATTTTGAAGCACTCTACATGTACATCATCTACCTCAGGGGCGGGCAATTATTTTGGGTGGAGGGCCGCTTACCCAGTTTTTGTAGGCTGTCAAGGGCCGCATGGGTAGCCCCGGTCCATGACGGGTGACCCACCCCTTGACAGGTTCCCTGCCTCCTGGTCACCATCATGGGACCAATGTCCCAATGTCTTGGGACCAGTGTCCCAGGGCCAGCACTGGGGCCCAGAGTGGGGCACAGGCTGGCAAGGGACTGTGGAGCTGGGCTGGGCTGCACCAGCAGGGAGAGGGTAGCTTGCCCAGCTCCATAGAGCCCCTGCCAGCTGAGACCCCATACTCCTGCCACCCTGCTCTGGGCCCCACCAGCACTGGCCCCAGGACACTGGTGAGGGCCCTGTGCTCCCACTGGCTCCCTGCCCACTCAGACCCAGTGCTCCCCAGCTCGGCGGTACAGGCAGGGGGCAGTGCTCAGCCCTGACCCTCTGCTCACCAGCAGGGAAGAAGCTGGTGCTGAGTGTAGGG
>NW_005843007.1:242537-245417 GCF_000455745.1 Alligator sinensis
TGGCCCCTCACCTGCCCCATGGCCGGTGCTCCCTGCTGTAGCTGCTCACAGTCCATGCAGGGCTGGCTGGAGCAGGGACAGGCACAGCTTGAAACCCACCCCACTACCAGCCTGGCAGTGGGGCCAGGTTACAAGGTGAGTCTGAGTGCAGGGTGGGGAGAAAGCTGCCCCTCCCTGCCTCATGCCTGGTGCCCCACACTGCAGCTGCTCGCAGCCATCCTGGGGCTGCCTGTGCCTGCTCCAGACAGCCTCATGTAGACTGCGAGCACCTGCAGTGCAGGGCGCTGGCCATGGGGCGGGTGAGAGGCTGCTTTTGGCCGTGCAGGGAAGGAGCCCAGGGAAAAGCTGAGCATGGGGGGGGGGGAAGAAGGAAGGGCCCCTCCCCCACCCCATGCCCAGTGCCCCATGCTGCAGGTGCTCACAACCCACATGGGGCTGTCCAGAGCAGACACAGGCAGCCCCACACGGGCTGGCAGCAGATTCCATACAAGGCACTGGGACTGGGCGTGGGATGAGGAGGGGCCACTTCCCCCCCCCTGCCGCTCCTTCCCTGCCTGGAGTCCCCCCGCTCCCACTTACCTGAGCTTTCCGCACCGCCAAGCAGCCACATGCTCCCAGCCCAGGAACTGCGGCTGGGGAGTGGGGCTGGGTGGGCCCCACTGTTGTGGGAGCCTGCCAGGCTTCCCCTGGGTCCTACTGCCCTTGGTTCCTGTCATTTTTTACAGGAACCAAGGGCAGAGAAATATTAATTTTCTACGTTTTTAGGGGCCCCACGGGCCAGACAGAATGGCCTCCTGGGCTGGATCCAGCCCGTGGGCCATATTTTGCTCGCCCCTGATCTACCTAGACTTCAGCAATGCCTTTGATACGGTTTCCCATGAAATTCTCTCCATCAAGTAGGAGAGTACTGGCCTAGACCAGGCTACAGTGAGGTGGGTTGGCAACTGGCTCAGTAGCCAATCCCAGCAAGTTGTTATTGATGGAATGGCCTCATCCTGGAGGGCTGTCTCCAGTGGTGTCCCCCAGGGATCAGTGTTTAGGCCCATGCGCTTTAACATCTTTATCAATGACCTGGATGAGAGAGTGGAAAGTAAGGCTGTGTGAAGCTTCAGTCGCTGATTCGATTCAGCGGAGATTCAGCCCAATTCAGTGGTTGAATCTCTGAATCCGAATTGAATCCTTTAATCTCTCTGAATCAGTTCAGATGTTTTTGAAAGATTTGATGATTCGGACATAGACGCAGCTTTAAATGTTTTTATCTACATACCTCAAAGTACCAGGCAGCTCGTAAATGCTGAGATGGTGGAGAATCCTACAGGAGTATTGGGGGGTCCCCAGCGCACTCAGCAGCAGACTCAGAAGTGGACCAGAAGCAGAGCAGAAGCACTTCAGGTCCACTTTCGGATCCATCGGAGAGCACACTGACCACACCCCTGCTCCTTCTGGCTCGGTGACTGGTGCCTCCTGGGTCTGGGGGGGGCACCCAGGGTCCCCATGGGGTCAATTGCTGAGCTGGGGTGTCACGGGGGGGCTCCCCGGCATGCTTGGCAGCATACCTAGAAGTGGACCAGAAGTACTTCTGGTCCACTTTCGGGTTCACTGCCAAGCATGTTGGGGGGGGGGTCATACTCCTGTGGGATGCTTCATCCGCCCACCATTGCAGCATTCACAGATCATGCCTGGTACCTTGAAGTATATAGAAAAAAAACATTTAAAGCTGTGTCTATGGCTGAATCATTGATTCTCCAAATCAGTATTGAATCTTCAGATTCAGACAAATTCAATCAGGACAGTGACCTGAATCAATTAATTGAATTACTGTCCCTGATTTGGGCTGAATCTGAATTGAATACGGCCCATTTTGCACACCCCTAGTGGAAAGTGCAACGATTAAGTTTGCAGATGTCACTAAGCTGTGGGGATATGAGGGCGCATCTGAGGACAGGGCAAAGATTCAGGATGACCTTGACAGTCTGGTCCTATGGACTAAATGGAAACAGATGAGGTTCAATAGGGACAAGTGCTGGGTCCTTCATCTGGGTAGGAAGAACCTTCACCATATCTATACAATGGGTGGTGGTCCACTGGCTGGCACTGCATCTGAAAGGGACCTGTAGGTGACAATTGACCAGAGGATGAATATGAGTCTCCAGAGTGATGAAGTCACCAACAGAGAAAATAGAACTCTGGCGTGCATCAACTGATGTGCTGCCAATAGATCTAGAGAGGTGCGCCTCCCCCTCTACTCAGCATTGGTAAGACCACAGCTGGAGTGGCGAGGGAGTAGTAATGATACCCAAGACATTATTTAAAATCACTGGACCTTACTACAAATCTGTAGCCTTTCTTAAAAATCACTTGGACTGTTAGATTGTTATACGATGCATATCTTGGCAGATGTAGTACAAATTTTGGGGTTGAGAGTCCCTGAAATGTCAAACATTTGAGATTGATTGATAAAACATTACTTTGTTAGTAGTATATGGCTCTCTGCCCTTCAATGCAAATGTGACAGGTGGGCGGGACCAGAAGCCCCCCCTTTGCTCCGCCCCCTTTCCCTTTTATAGTGTGTGATGTCACCAACCACACCCCCTGACCCCGGTCACGTGGTGCATGACATCAGCAACTTCGCCCCTGCCCCGGTCATGTGGTGCATGACATCAGCAACTCCGCCCCTGACCCCAGTCACATGGTGCATGACATACCCTCAAAGCCCAACCCTTCATGCTGCAAGATGTGAGTACCCAACACCACATGGTTTAAGACATCAGAAGGACAACCCAGGCAGACCCTCAAAGCCCAACCCTTCATGCTGCAAGATATGCCCTAGATCACATGGTGAGGTTATGGCCTATCAGGTCCCTGACCACTCTAACCCCC
>NW_005843007.1:245987-246699 GCF_000455745.1 Alligator sinensis
GGTAGTGGTGGGGGTTCACTTCATGGCACGTGTGTGTTTGTAACTAGCTAAGGACTGATTGAACAGCAGCTAACTAACTTAATCCTTTATTTGAATTCTGTTTGCAGCTAGATGAAGTCTTTTTAATGACACCAGAAAACCTCCTCACCAGTACACCAGAAGGAAGTGTATGCTTCTGCAGAGAACAAAGACCTGATGAGGCTGAAGAGTTAAGAAGTCAGCTCAGCATCGAATCTACACAAGCTCTTACATCACCTGAACGTAAAGTTTTCATGAAGTCTCTTGTTCGCGTTTCCTTTTATGGCATAATGAAATACTGCTTGAGGCAGAGACTTTTTGACCTATGCTGGGGGTGCACATTTGACTTAGGGGGTCAAGAAGCCCACGAATGTATTACTTGGTTAGATGAAGACATAAATAAAATAATTCAGGATCTTTGCCAGGAAATATGTCTTGATAGCATTTTCAATGCTGTTATAATCATAGGGTTTGCCAGGAACAGTCTCAGAATTACTGAGAAACACTTAATTCAGGTTAGACAGCTTCTAAACACTGTGTATTCTGCAGAAGATCCTAAGGCTGCCCTTCATGATTTGATCACTGAGGAAGATGAAACACTCATACCCCATATTGAACGCTTAATTGGTGCTAGAGATTATAAAACCCTGCTTAAGAGAAGGGATTAGCAAAACGAGTTTGGGGCGTACCTCTG
>NW_005843007.1:256758-257460 GCF_000455745.1 Alligator sinensis
ATAAGAGTTATCTTTGGCTTTAAGTCTCACTTTCCCAAACGCTTGGTCATAGTGCATAACTAATTCGGAGTAGGGTTGTTGGCGATTGTATTGTTTATAAGATCCAGTAACTCTGTGATGGATGTATAATACCCCCGAGACAGGCTGTACCCCCATTTTTTAGTCCCAGAAATAATTTTGAAAGGGGTGTCTTCGTTGATGTTGTTCCAGCTGTGTGGGTATTGTATTTCTGCTAACCCTATCTCCCAGTTCCCCAACAGATCCAGAGGTTTAACCAGTTGTATGGTAAAGTTTGAGCTGGTGTTCTGCGGAAAAATGCTGGAGCAAGCGTTGCTGGGTAAAGTAATGTAAAAGTCACCGTCACACATCTTGACCTTCTGACTGAGGTACCCCTATATGTTACAAACTTGGGAGGCTTCCACCCAACTGTTAAATTTAGATGGCCACCCCAACCATTTAACCAACAACCGCTTCTTTCTTCCTTTTCCTTTCGTTGCTAGAACTTTTTCAACCCTGTAAACTCTGTCGTGTTTGGGATTCACTTTTTCTAGTTCTTCAGGGTAGAAGGAACCCTCAATAGGTCCGTCTTCGTAATCTTTTAGATGGTATACAGGCGTCTGCACACGTCTAAGGACTTCATCCACTATGAAAATCTCATCGGTGAATGTTTGTTCATAACCTTTTTCAAACCGCCCTTTGGCT
>NW_005843007.1:257842-265047 GCF_000455745.1 Alligator sinensis
GGTTTTAAAGGCTCGAGCTATTTCACCACCTGACTTGTCTTTTAGACCCACGGCCCACGCATACTTTGATAATATGTCTATCGCTGTTAAGATGAACTTAACCCTGCTGTTGTGTTTAGAAAACTGCTGCATATCCACTAAATCTGCCTGCCATTGTGCATCAATATCTGAAACAACAGTCTTGTTTCTTTTAAAATGTCTTCTTGCCGGTTTGTGCAGGGTATAAGCATCCTGGTCTGAAAGCCAGGCGGCCACCCCACTTCTGTTCAGGAACTTATTCTGCCTTTCAGTAGCTTCAAAAAACACTCCATCCCCTGTTAGTTTTTCAACATGCAAATTATATTCAACACTGACAACTACAACTGACTAGAACATACATGTGCCTTCAGATCAATGCATATGTCAGTACTGACCATCTGAGTTTGTAATCTACCAAGACTCCCAAATCTTTCTCCATAGTGCTACTATTTAACTAAGTGTCATCCATTTTGTATTTGTGTTTTTGATTCTTCTTCCTGAGGTGTAGAAACTTTCATTTGTGTGCACTTAATCTGTTAGCTCTATCCCAACTTTCCAATCTGCTGAGATCCTTCTGAATTTCATATCTTCCAATGTATCATCTGCAAACTTGTAAAAGAAGTTTTCTAAGCCAGCATCCAAATCATTAATAAACATGCTGAACAACAGTAGGCCTAGGACAAACCTCTGTGGAACTCTACTTAAAACCTGCCATTCTGACATGGAGCCCTTTGCTTGTAGCTAGTGAGCCAGTTATCTATTCATCTTATAGTAGTTTTTTCCAGTCCACATTTCTCTGATTTGTTTATGAGAAGATCATGTGGAACATTGTCAAAAGCCTTGCTGAGGATCAGACATATTACATCCGCAGCGTTCTCTTCATCCACCCAAGTAGTTACTTTGTCAAAGATGGAGATCAGGTTTATTTGACATGATTTGTTTGGCATAAATCCATGCTGGCTGCTTGCCATCAGCCTTTCTTCCTCCAGATGTTTGCAAATGGACTTCTTTAGGGTATGCTCCAGTAACTTCCCAGGTACTAAGGTGAAGCTAACCAGTCTGTAGTTCCCCAAGTCCTCCTTTTGCCTTTTTTTTTTTTTTTTTAAAGATGGTCACTAGGTTGGTCCTTTTCCAATCCCCTGGTACCTGGCCCATCTCCCATGACTTCATTAAGATTATTGCCAAGGGCCTTGAGATCTCCTCTGCCAGTTCCTTTATCCAGCCCTCCTGACTTGAATTCATTCAGACATATGAAAAGCTCTCTGACCATCTCTTTGTTACCTTTTCCTTCAGCTTGCCCACTTCCTTATCTAGATAATCATTATTAGGTGTCTGGCTTCAGCTTTTTTTGTTTGGTGAAGACTGAGGTAAAGTTTCTGTTGAGTAGACACACCTTATTGGCACCTTTGGTTAGGAACTCCCCCTGGCTTGTTAGCAGAAGACCCACAGCTTCCTTAGTCCTCCTTTTCTGGCCAGAATACTCATAAAACCTCTTCTTGTTGTCCTTAACCTTCTTTGCCAGGTGAAGCTCGTTCTTTATCTTTGCCTTCCTGATTATGTCCCTGAAGGTTCTTGCTATTTCCTGGTACACTTCCTTGGTGACCTGCCCATTCTTCCACTACCTATATGATTTCCTTTTGTATTTGAGGCATTTTAGAAGCTCCTTTTTGCCATTCTTTTGATCCCACAGTATGGGGACAGTTTCTTGTTGTGCTTCTGATACTGTGCCCTTTAGAGGCTCCCAACCCTCCTGGGTATCTTTATCTATTAGTCTATTGTCCCATGACACCATGCCTATTAACTCCTTGAGTTGGAGGAAATTTGCCTTTTTGAAATAAAGCATCCTAATTTTGCTGACCTCATGCTTTCCTGTCCCAGGATCTGGAATTCTATCAGTGTGATTGCTTCCTCCCAAGTTACCCACCATATTCACATCCTCCATCAGTTCTTCCCTGTTGATCAGTACAAGATAGATGTTGCCTTAATTGTATCCCCCACTTTCCAGAACAGAAAGTTGTCCTCCACACAAGTTAGGAACTGGCTCAACGTTGTGTTTGGCTGCACTATTCTTCAAGCAGATGTCTGGAAAATTGAAGTTTCTCATCAGTAACATCCCATAGTTTAATAGGTTTTTCACCTGCTTGAAGACTGCCTCATCCTCCTGATTTTGTGGCCTATAATAAATCCCCACCATTATATCTGTGCTGCATTTTTAACCTTTCCCTTCATGTGACAGGGTAACAAATACCCTGCCATGGGAGTGTCAGGGAGAAAGAGAAAAAAAAAAAAAGAGAAGAAAACTTACCCTGAGTCACAGAAAGAACCATGGTGAGGCCGGATGGGAATAATGCCGAGGTGTGAACAAATTGAAGGACCCAGCTGGGGCCATGGCAGATCAAAGGCTACCATGGCAAACCCAGCTGCTGGGGTTCAAACCTGGAGGGAGGGAACCAGTGCAGCCAAGGGGAAAAGAAAGATACCACACCAAAGAGAGAAAGAAGAAACAGCTGGATCAAGCAGGCAGTGAATAGGGGGCTGCCATGGTGGACCCAGCTGGGGAAAAGGGATATTTAAGGGGTGCCAGGAGAGCAGACCAGGGGTGGATAGACAAAGAGGGAGTTGAGAAGAAAAGAAGATAAGTGAGATCACAGAAGGGAACCAACCCTGGAGCTTAAGGGAGAACTCTAGTCCCCCGACTTACCTGGAGAGAACCAGTGAAGAAACTTCTCTGACAAGAGGAGTCACCACAGGAGCTGAAGAAGCTGCTCATCTAGCGAGTCCAGCTGGGAAGATAGTGAAGAAAACCACTCCGGGAACCTGGAAGAAGATAGAGATACAGACAAAGTTACCCTCTCAGGAGGGAGTGAGCCCATCCCTACCCTGAACATAAGGGCAGGATTAGACATAACAATAGCTGCCTTGGGGCCCATGCAGGGAAGACGGTGACAAGCAGTCAAACTAAGACGACGACTCCAAACAGGGGTCCTTTAGATTGAGGCTAGAACAATGGCCTCAGAGGCAAGCAACAATACACCTGGGATACCTGCTGTGGATAGGGCAGGGTACGGGGATGGTGGAGCCCTGCAAAGTCCAACCGATGTCTTGAGCCTATAACCTTCACCTCCCAAGAGTGTTTGAACACTTACCTCCCATAACATCAAATGCGTGGCGGGAAGAAAATTTACAAAGGAAGAAACAGCATCAGAGTCAAGGCATCAGCGGGGAGATGCCTTGACTCTAGACAGCACGCCATTGACCTGTCACACTTCAACCAAATACATTCTGGTTTGCGATCTTCCTCTTCCTGAATGAGGAAACAAATGTATGCACTTTTGACATACAAGGCAACACCATCACCTTTTTCTCCCAACTCTGTCCTCCAAAACAGAGTGTAACATTCAATGTTACATTCCACTCATAAGAGCTGTCCAACTAGGTCTTGGTGATGCCAATCATATCATAGGCTTCCCCCCACCCACAGGCTACAGCTTCCAGTTCATTTGTTTATTCCACATACTTCTTCACCTACATAATGTGTAGTTTGCATTTTGACCTACTTGCTTCCCTTTTGTGCTACCTGTTGCAGCCCTGTAACTCTCTGGTCCTTTCCCAGAGTTAAGTTGCTTCTTCCAGTCCTTTCCCCTCTGGACTGTGTGCTGTGTTGCTGGAGGGGTTTGAGCTCCATCCCTCACTGAGTGAAGTTCTAAGCCCTCTTTACTAGGTTGACTAGACAATGCCCAAAGATGATCTTCCCCATTCTTGTCAGTTGGATCCAATCTCTTGATAGCAGTTCTCCCAAGAACAACTGCCAGTTGGTCAAAGAAGTCAAAACCTTCATGTTGACACCACCTTTTCAGCTATGCATTTACTTCCAGGATAGTTTGACCCTTGTCTTCCACAGAAAGAATTAATTAGAACAACACTTGTACTCCAAGTTCCTTAATCCTTCTGCCAAGAGTCACATAGTTGCCTCTGATCTGCTCAAAGTCATTCTTCACAGTAACATCAGTGCCTATATAGACAAGCAGAAAAGGGTAGTGGTCTGAAGGATGGACATCCTTTAGAAGTCTTTCTGTGACATCCTAAATACAAGCTCTAAGCAGGCAGCATATTTCCCAGGCCCCCACATCTGGATGAAAAGTTGGTGCCTCTGTCCCCCTCAAAAAGGAGTCACCAACCACCACCACTCTCAGAGAGAAAAAGGAGGAGGAAGGGGAGAGCAAATACATACCACAGTGGAAAAAAACCCAAACATACATACTGGGCACTAGGCAAGCACTCTAGAAACTGTCATCTAGCCACCCTAATCCAGTAGCACAGAGAAAAGCCCCTTCACGTGTGGGGTAAATCATTCTTTTAAACTAAATTATAAAGCAGGCCCAAACAGCTGCTTCCTCTTGGATCTCTCCCTAGAAAGGTATGGTTGGTCTTCACCCTGTCTGTATTTATCACTGGTTTAAATTAATAATCAGTGAGAGAACTGCTAAAGGTACATGAATAAAACAGTTTATTAATTAACTTTACTGTATGTCCCAAAGTGTGTTAACTACAAAGTATAAATACACAGTGAAAATGTTATAAATCCAAACTTTGTCAAAGACCAGAGACATTCAGAGAAAGATTTATTTACTGAAGGCTCTGCTGGCATTCGGCTCCGTCTCCCCTTCAACCCAGTGCCTGAAGCTTACCTACTTCTGTGTGGGTTACTGGTCAATTACAGGGTTTCAGGACAGTGATAGCCAGTATCCAGTCCCACCTAGGAGGGGTGATACTTGCAACGGAATCAGGGAAGCCGCTATTATAGCGCTGTCGTGCATCTGACAGGGAATTGTCAGGGAGCCAACTCCTTCCTGACTCAAGGCAGCCTCAGTGATGGATGATCCCCGGTGATGAGAAGCATCCCAGCTCCACATTGTGGTCCCACTTGTGTTCCACCTTTCACCCGGTCACTAACTTCATCCCATCTATTACTCTCTCTCTCTCTCAGAGTCTATTTATCAGTCTGTCCTGTACTCTCTCTCTCTCTCTCTCACACCCACACCCACACCCAGAGATCCCTGCCCTCACAGGGTCTTTAAAGAGCCTTTGCACATGTTCCTCTAGCAGGTAGCACACAACACACAGATGTGCACCTGACTCTTCACTTCCAGAGCCTTCTTAGGCAATGAACCAAGCCTAAAGTCTACTAGGTCATACAGAGTGCATGGCCTACTTATAACAAATATCTATGGAATTCCATAGAAGTCATAACTATACTATAGCCATAGGTCAGTTCTGGTCTCACCCTCACAGGGAAGTCTCACATCTGAGCCACTTATCCCAAACCAACAGCTCTCTGCACAGCTGATTATCTACCACAAACTGCTGAACAAACTGTTCATCTTTGCAACTCCACATAATATCAACTACAACCAAACATGGCTTAAATAGCCAGTATTAATGGAACTAGTTTACCTGCTGAAAATGATGAGCTAGTCAAAACATGTGTAGATGCCTGAGACTGAGATACCACTTAAGATACCACCCCCTAATTCAGGATTCCCAATTTCCCATTGCTTTCAGCACAGCCAATGGGAACAGGGCTGCAAGGTTTATCTGCTATTTATCAGTACAATGGTACTTGGTTTGTGCAACGAGTTAGTATGGGCCCCGTTTTACATTCAAAGCATCAAACACATTGCAACCTGAATCCAGGGAGTTACAACAAGAAAGCACTGCTGCTACAGAAGAGATGAAACAAGAGACAGAAAATTGTCAATACAGTATGAAAAGAGGAACATCCCATGGATCTCCAGAACAACTTATGTTCCAGGATCAATATGCAAAACTCAAGCACATGTTTGAAGCAGACTCAATCACTGAGGATTCCATCACAACTGACAAAGGACTGTCATCTGCACTAAAGGAGCAAGGACAGCAATCATGATAAACTGTGTATGTGGGCATAACCCACAGCAGCAAGACAGCATATGTTACCATCCAGAAAGTTAACTTAAGCAAGGCAGAGCAACACCACCACATAACTGCCAATCCAGGTGTATACCAACTTTTAGGAAGTGGCATGGATCAAGAAACCCCAGATTTCATAGACATTAGAGCTAGAAGGGACTTCAGAAGATCATGGAGTCCAGCCCCCTGCCCTAGGGGCAGGAAGTCAGTTGGGGTCAAAGGATCCCAGCAAGATAAATGTCCAAACGTCTCTTAAAGGAGTCCAGAGTACATGCTTGCACCACCTCTGGCAGCAGTCTGCTCCAGGCCTTGGACAGTAAAGAAGTTCTTCCTTATGTCCAGCCTGAAATGGTCATGGAGGAGTTTGTGACCGTTTCACCTTGTCATCCCTTGCGGGGCTCTGGGGAACAGGTGTTCTGCCAGATCCTGATGTACACCCCTTATATACTTATGGGTAGCCACCAGATCCCTGCTGAGCCTGCACTTTTCCAGGCTGAAGAGTCCCATAACTCTCAGCCTCTCATAAGGCCTGTTCTCCTGCCCTCTGATCATTCATGTGGCTCTCCTCTAGACTCTCTCAAGGTTTTTCACATCCTTGTTTAATTGTGGAGTACAAAATTGGATGCAGTACTCCAGCTGTGGCCTCACTAAGGCAGAGTACAGTGGGAGGATGACATCCTGGGAGTTGCTCGATGTTCATCACTAAGTAATGCAAGGTACTCCACCTTGGGGGGGAAAAGAACTTGCAGCACCCTTATAGGGCTGGCAGTGCTATGCTTGCTACCACCATTGCTGAAAGAGACTTGGGGGTCATGACTGACCACAAAATGAACATCAGCCACCAATGGGATGTTGAAACTGGTAAAGCAAACAAGTCTGGCTTGCATCTGTAGTCGTTTCTGAAGAAAACCCCAGGATTCATAGGTGCTAGGGTCGAAAGGGACCTCAATAGATCATCAAGTCCGACCCCCTGCATAGGCAGGAAAGAGAGCTGGGTTTAGATGACCCCAGCTAGATGCCGCTAGATGCCTATCTAACCTCCTCTTGAAGACCCCCAGGGTAGGGGAGAGCCCCCCCTCCCTTGGGAGCCCATTCCAGACCTTGGCCACTCTAACTGTGAAGAAGTTCTTCCTAATGTCTAGTCTAAATCTGCTCTCTGCTAGCTTGTGGCCATTATTTCTTGTAACCCCCGGGGGTGCCTTGGTGAATAAAACCTCACCAATTCCCTTCTGTGCCCC